>NW_020620936.1:3331096-3476206 GCF_003573695.1 Papaver somniferum | reverse complement strand
GGGATGAGATTGTGTCATAAGGGGGGAAAGCTAACTCTACCATCCATGTTAATTCCTGCAATATTACGTCATTGGGGGCTCGAACCTGGGACCTCCTGGAGCGCATGAAACTTTGGGGAACGGGGATGACCAGCTGAACTAAGGGCCCGTTCTTCTTCTTATTATTATTATTATTATTATAAAAGATTGTCGCGGGGGGGTTTTATTGAGAAAAAGATAAGCGTTTATACATGAATGGTTGGGAGACGGACAACAATGGTTGGGAGATTTTATTATTATTATTATTATTATTATTTTATTATAAAAGGGGCCACGAAGGCTTTTATTATGAATCAAAATCAGTATTACAGGGGAAGGAGGGTAACCTAGCAACAAGCTGGGCACCAACACCTTTTTGAATAACTATTCCTAGTCTGTGAAAAAGAGAATTGCCTATCTTAAAATTAGCAACATGTCTAGACATACAATTTCTCAATCTCTTTAAAAAGGATGTTAAATCAGAACTAAGCTCCCCGAAAGTGGTAAAGGATAGAACCCCAAAACCATAGCCGAGTGAAGTGCACTTTTCCAGGTACTTATTGTTCTTGCGAGTGATGGCTGCAGAAATAGCAGACCCTGGTATAAAGTTGCGAGTCCTAGCACTAGTAGAAGGAGAAACCCCGGTGACATCCATACACACATCTCTTCCGTTTTCCCAGTTATAGACCATGATATCCGCCGGCCGAAGTTCCTTGTTGTCTGCTGAAATAAGCCCTAGAGACACCTCTTTCCTAGCCACAATCCCTGCTTTGTAACATATATCCGCTAAGACATCTTTGGCCATGTCATGTCTAAATTTAAGCCCTACCTCACTAGCACAATGAATAGCATGATCTCCAAAAATATCCATATGTTTACCACAACATGCACATTTGCTATCCTTCTCAAAGAGAGGTATCCCTAAATGATACTGTAGGACAGAACTGAACTGTCTAGGCCCAACAACTTGGTTAAGCCCTGGAATAGGGATAGACTTAAGAAAATCCATTGCATGCTCTTCCCTATTACATTTCCAAATGGTGGATTCACACGTAGATAACGAGAAGCAAGAGGGTACCTTTTCCTTGACAACACCGAAGTAGATAACTGCCAGAGACTTCATGAAATGGGGGGCAGCGTCATTGATGTTGAAATCGGATAAGGATAGACCACAAGCTTGGGTGAATCTTTGTATCGCGTGTTGAAAACCTTGAGACAGTTCAGTTGTTGCTGGCAGCTTCAGAATTGAATTCTGCAAGTGTTGAGTCTGAGCCTGAGATGCTAAGTAACAGTACTTCATAGTATCCTGCATAGTGAATACGCCAAAACCACCATCTTTGATTGGAAGGGTGGCTAATCATTGTTGAATCAAACCAAAACCAGCCCCATCTCCAACCACAAGCCGGCGCAGATACTGCATAAGGTGGTCATCAAAGCGAGACCCTGCAACCTGGAGTGCCTCGGGGCAGGTGGTGCGAAGAGCGAAATATAACCTTGAGACACCAACGCAACTACGCAAAAGCAACAACTCACTTTGGGGGTCTTGTAGTTCTTGAATATTATTCATAAGCTGCAAGGTTTTATCCACCCGACCCCGAACAATGTTGCTGCAAAACTCCATATCCAAGCTGACCGGTCCACCAAGAAGTGTAACACCACCCGTTGGTCTGCCAATATTGGTAGGAAAGACATTGTCCAAATCTCATCTCGGATCATAAGATGTCCAAAACAGTTCCGTCTTCGCGATGTTCAAGTGTAAACCAGAGCTAGGTCCATCTTCCTGGAGAATTTTAAGAGATTTAGAAACTTCCATAGTATCACCCGTAATAGTGACGTCATCTAAGTACCAAGCATGGAAGTCTAAAGTACAATTAGTAGCAATCTTCTCGGCAAGAGGATGAAGAACCAAATCAAATAAAAGAGGACCAAGGGGATCACCCTGTTGAACACCCATGGCAGAAGAGAGAACATGATCTTGATAATACAGCCTAGCTGGTTTCGCATAGCAAAACTCGACCCAATAAGAGATGCTTGGACAATGGGTTCTCACCTCCTTAATTATAGTGGAACGGTTGACAAGATTGAAAGCATTTGAGAAGTCTATCAACAACATAGACCGGGTGTGGTCGGTACCCATTAGCTCCAATAGCCTATTCGCAGAGTGCAAAATACCTTCCCCACCACAAGGAATACCAACACCATATTGATAAGCTAGGTATTCGGTCATATCCTTTGTGACAGACGTGGCAGCCAATTTCGAGCAAAGTCTACGCCAGATGGTACTGACTGAAATTGGTCTCAGACCGCCGCCAGGCTTGAGTAATGGAGTTAGGGGCGCACTAGCTACGAACTCACTCATAATGGAAGGGAACTTACCAGAGAGCCATAGGTTAACAACATCGGTAATAGACGACAATAACTCCTCAGCAACGGTAGCACCGTCTCCACTCATAGTATCCAACAAATGTTGATCCCTGAGGCCATCTTGCCTACACGAGGTACCTTTAGGGAAGCTTTTGAGGGCAAGGAGGACATCTTTGGGAATAACACGTAAGGCTGGTGTCGAGATGTCTTCCGGTGGTATCAGAGGCAGTCCAGCAGGAGGATGTTTTTGCTGAAGTTCGAATAATGTGTCAGGAGTTGGAGGAGCCACACCACTGGACGAAAGAATGCGAATAGCCGCTGTATAATGGCCATAACTCATTTTCCGCCTACAAGCAATCAGCTTTTTACTGCTCTTCTTACTCAGTTGTTGCTGTTTCGGGGGAGTCTTGGTCAGACCTAGTAGATGTCGAACCAAAGTGGTACATCCCGCAGGCTCTCTCCAAATCGTCAAGGAATTTTTTATAGACGCGATTTGCATCTTTTTTCGACACCCGGATCGTTCCTATCTGGAACTGTTAGGCACACATAAGTTTAAAGTACAGGTGGGCAGCAACAACAAACGAACCCAGGCCGCAATGCTCACGGGATTCGCAATCACGGAGTCCAGAGATGATTTTAGGATGCGAGAAAAAGTTAGCCTGCAGGGTGACGGAATACTTACCGTGGTGGCAATCTGTCTCAACAACACCTGGTTTAATAATTCTACATTGAGGCTTCCATCTTCACACAAATCAGCTTGGACAATGGAAGAAAGAACTGCGCCAGCCAGCGCCGGTTCAGCTGACTGTTCAGTTGACCCAGCTGAAACCGGACCAACAACAGCTGCATCAACAACGTGTACCTGCATTGGGTTCATAGCATAATCTGTGCTAACATCAGAAAGGAGAGCATCAACGGGCAATGGCTTCTGGACTACATCAGGTAGTGGCTTCTGGACTGCATCAACAACATCAGCAGGATATATAGGTGGTCTCTGAACTGCAACAACAGCATCAGCAGGACATTTCTGAACCGCATCAACTGGCTTCACAGCACCGTAGATCAAAAAATCTACTCCTACACCGTTAAAAGGACATTGGACTACCTTCGCAGGATGAGTTTGTAACCTGCAAGACATCTTCCAGGCGTGAATGTGCATACATTCCAAGAATAACCAGCTCTGCATATCCCTTAGTACGTTCTCCCATGATGCGAAACAGCTCTCAGTCGATGTTATCCGGTTTTGGAAAACTGATTTCGCATGTTCAGTTGGGAAGTGATGATCCATAAGGTGACGGTATATGGCACTCCGGGAATAGCCTTTACCTCCCCTTCCACCCTTACAGCCATCATAACTCTCAAACGGACAAGGAATCTTGTCCCTCTGAGAACCTTGTCCCTGGGAAGAAACTGACCCCTGTGAAGATGACTGCGATAAGAAATCCGGAGGAACACATACCTGGGATGATCTCTGTGAGGAAGAAGGACTGGTAAGCTCAGTTTTAAGACTGTTAGACGTCCTAGCTTGAGTCCGAGACATGACCACAACAGGAAAACTAAACTGAGCTACGTATGAACATCTCTGAGACTGAGGCCTGTGCTGTTGAACGTTCTCAGGGAGCAAGGTCGAAGTTCTCAGGGAGAAAGGTCGAGCTCCGTTTCATGGAACCACAGGAAAATCCCAAAGCCCTAAGAGTATCCGCACCTTTGGTGGGCTAAAACCTCTAGGGTATCAAATCTGGGATGATGTCTGTGAGGAAGAAGGACTGGTAAGCTCAGTTTTCAGGCTGTTAAACGTCCTAGCTCAAGACCGAGACATGAACACAACAGGAAAATAAACTGAGATGCGTATGAACGTTCTTCTCAGGGAGCAAGGTCGAGCTCAGTTTCATGAAACAACAGGAAAACCCCAAAACCCTAAAAGTAGCCGCACCTGTGGCCTGAGCTAAAACCTCTAGGATATCAAAACTGCATCTCCATATGCGGCAAACAATAACAAGAGGAAGAGGAGGATTATAATGAAACGTTGAAAAACCAGAAATCAAAGATCGACGGACTGGTTTTCAATCACCATAAATCGTCGTCTTCTTCGCCGGACTCTCTCTCTCCTTTTATTGTTATTATTATTATTTATTATTATTTAATATGTCACCTCAGAGGGACTTTATTGAAAATAAACAATGTTCATACAGATTTTGTTGGTAGTCGAGCTACCAACTGGGCGGCAACACCCTTTTGGATTGCAATGCTAATTCTATGAAAAGAAAGTTGCTAGAGTCGCTAGCATCATTGTTAGCCAGGCAGTTCTTCAATATCTTTAAGAATATGGTAGTGTCTTCCCCAAGTTCACCTAATGTGGTGAAAGCTAAAATACCCAGCTCATATCCATTTGCTTCACAAGTAGCGAGATACTTGTTGTGTTTGCGAAGGACAACCTTTGCAATTGTCTGACCGGGTGCAAAATACCGAGTGTCACTCGTGAAAGGAGACACATCGGTGATGTCGAAACAAGTATCATTTTCGTTGATCCAGTTGTACACCAGCAAATCCGCGGGTAGCATAGTGGTAGTCCCTGAAGAGAGACCTAGTGACGCTTCTTTCCTTGCCGAAATACCAGCCCTAAAACAGATGTCGACAAAGATATCCCGTACAAGATCATGACGGAATTTAAGCCCAACCTCACTGGCACAATGTAGTGCATGGTCCCCGTATATGTCCATTTCTCTGTTGCAACAAGAACATCGACTTCCTGCTTCGAACAGGGGGATGCCGTAACGGTAGCTGAGGACGCATTTGAAATGACGAGGGATGATTGTTTGGTTTAAGCCGCTGATGGGTATTGCCAGTAGGTAGTCCTGTGCATGCTTTATTTTGTTACTCTACCAAAGCACGGTGTCTCTCACTGACATGGTATAGGCCATGGGGATCTGTTTCTTGATAGCTTCCAAATATTTTACAGCCAACGAATGCATGGAATGCATGGGTAGGGGGGCTGTAGTATCAAAGCTAAGAGGAGGAGACTGAGTTCCGCATACCTGATTGTATGTATGCAGGTCTAGCTATGAAGTTTCATTCGGTCCTGAAGTTGCAACCTGTTGCAATATGATTCTTTGGACCGTCTGCGTCTGGAACTGCGAGGTAGGGTAGCAATATTTAGACGTGTCAGACATCGTATAGATGCCCTGGCCTCCGTCTTTGATAGGAAGCGTCGCCAACCGGAACTGAAGTGGGCCAAAACCGGAGCCATCTGCTGTAATTAATAGCCCAAGGTATTGATGAAGGGAGTCATTATAGTGAGAGGCAGCATGCTTAACAGCAGCTGGTGCTGTCGTACGCATTGTGAAGTACAATTTAGAGACTCCTACACAGTTGCGCAATTATAATAGCTCGCACTGGGGGTCTTTCAGCTTTTTCACCATGTTCATAAGGTGGACAGTCTTCTCGACTCGTTGGGAGACCATGTATTTGTAGAACTGTAGGTCTAGGCTAACCGGGCCACCTAGTAGTTTGACTCCGGCTGTTGGCCTTCCAATATCAGGTGGGAAAACGTCTTTTTTGCGGCTCCGGGGATTTGCGTTAGGCCAGAATACCTCCGTTTTTTGAATATTGAGATGTAGACTTCGACTGGTACCTTTCTCCTTAATGATCTGTAGAGCTTTAGAAACTTCTAGGGTGTCACCAATGATCGTGCCGTCGTCTAAGTACCACGCCTGTAAGTCCAGTTTGCACTTGGTTGCAATGTTCTTCACAACGGGGTGCAGTGTGAGAGCGAATAGTAAGGGTCCAAGGGGGTCTCCCTGTTGGACCCCTTGCGCCGAGGAGATGATGAAATCCTTATAGTACAACCTGGCCGGAGACGCATAGCAGAATTCGACCCATCGAGACAAAGCTGGGCAGTGTAACCTTACCTCCTGAATTAGTGCAGTACGATCCACCATGTTAAATACATTCATGAAATCAATGAGTAACATGGTGGTGTCTGAACTATTGCCTTTGATGTCCAGTAGCCTGTTGACTGCGTGAAGGATGCTTTCACCGCCGCATGGGACCCCAACGCCAAACTGATAATCTCCGAGGTACGACAACATTTCTTTCCCTACCTTTGTGGCTGCCAGTTTGGATACCAATCTCCTCCAAATGGTGCCTACGACAATAGGCCGAATGCCACCACCAGGCTTTTGCAGGGTAGTTAGAGGAGCGCTTGCTATAAATTCTCCAAGTGCAGATGGGCAGTTGCCAGCTAACCACAAATTAACCACCTTGATTACAGAATTAAGTAAATCATCCGCTACCGCGTTTGCTGAGCCGCTCATGGCTTCAAGGAGATGTTGAGCACGTAACCTGTCTCGCCCACAGGAGGTTCCTTTGGGGAAACCTTTGATTGCCTTGAGCACAAACACATGATCAACTGAAATGGCATCACACTGAATGGCTTCAGCCGGGATCCTTGGTGGAGGAGCCGGAGGGTGTTTACGCTGGAGTTCTGTAAGTGTATCTACTGTGAATGCATCCACACCATCTGACCCCAAAACCTTGACTGTTGCAACGTAGTGTCCATCCGAGAGTTTCTTGCGGCAAGCATCTAGGTTTGCACAGGTCTGATCTTGTTTGCTCTTAGGCTTGCTCAACTGACATCGTTTAGGCTGGTCCATCATTGTGTTGATCAGAGTAAGACAACCATTTGGGTCACGCCAAGTTACCAAAGCTTGGTTAATTGAAGCAGCCTGTAATCTTTTCCGTGTCCCTGAACGTTCCTCTGATGAATTCCTGGGAGTATATCGGTTTAGGGTGCATATTGGCAGCAGAAAAAGTTTAATCCTATGCGTCTCCGACCAGGTTGTACTATAAGGATTTCATTCTCTCCTCGGCGCAAGGGGTCCAACAGGGAGACCCCCTTGGACCCTTACTATTCGCTCTCACATTGCACCCCGTTGTGAAGAACATTGCAACCAATTGCAAACTAGACTTACAGGTGTGGTACTTAGACGACGACACGATCATTGGTGACACCCTAGAAGTTTCTAAAGCTCTACAGATCATTAAGGAAAAAGGTACCAGTCGAGGTCTACATCTCAATATTCACAAAACAGAGGTATTCTGGCCTAAAGCAGATCCCTGGAGCCGCAAAAAGACGTTTTCCCACCTGACATTGGAAGGCCAACAGCCGAAGTCAAACTACTAGGTGACCTCAGCTACCGTTACGGCATCCCCCTGTTCGAAGCAGGAAGTCGCTATTCTTGTTGCAATAGAGAAATGGACATATACGGGGACCAAGTACTACATTGTGCCAGTGAGGTTGGGCTTAAATTCCGCCATGATCTTGTATGGGATATCTTTGTCGGCATCTGTTTTAGGGATGGTATTTCGGCAAGGAAAGAAGCGTCACTAGGTCTCTCTTCAGGGACTACCACTATGCTACCCGCGGATTTGCTGGTGTACAACTGGATCAACGGCAAGGATACCTGTTTCGACATCACCGGTTTGTCTCCTTTCACGAGTGACATTCGTCATTTTGCACCCGGTCAGGCAATTGCAAAGGCTGTCCTTCGCAAACACAACAAGTATCTCGCTACTTGTGAAGCAAATGGATATGAGCTGGGTATTTTAGCTTTCACCACATTAGGTAAACTTGGGGAAGACACTACCATATTCTTAAAGAGATTGAAGAACTGCCTGGCTAACAATGATGCTAGCGACTCTAGCAACTTTCTTTTTCACAGAATTGGCATTGCAATCCAAAAGGGTGTTGGCGCCCAGTTGGTAGCTCGACTGCCAACAAAATCTGTATGAACATTGTTTATTTTCAATAAAAGCCCTCTGAGGTGACATATTAAATAATAATAAATAATAATAATAATAATAATAAAATAAGAGCATGTGGGACCGGCCACGACTAGGGCATGGTCATCCGGCTAGGGCCCGGTCCCGCGAGTCTTCCCTAATTTTATATATTTTCCTTGATGTGAAGGAAACATCATGAAATCAAGAAATTTCATGGTATTAGGGAAATAATAATAAAATAATAAGGAATGCAAGGTGTGGGACCGGCCACAACTAGGGCATGACCGACCGGCTAGTAGGCTTGGTCCCGCGACACCTTTCCTAATTTTTTATTATTTCTTTGATACGGAGGAAACACCATGAAATTGAGGAGTTTCCTTAAAATGAAGGATATTTGTTCAAATGAAGGGATTTTCATGAGATCAAGGAAAATAATAAAAATATGATAAAATATAGAATTGGGCGCGGCGTGACTGGCCGGCCGGTGGGCACAGTCCCCTAGCGCCTTAGCTAATATTTTATTATTATTATTTTCTTCCTATTTTGCATAGGTTCTTTGGAATGCCCGTTCGTGTATTCAGGTGCTCGTTAGTGCATTATTGCTGAGTACACTTGCACCATTTTGGTCGGGGCTTACTCGATAGCGGCTCAGATGCCCGTACGTTATTTATCACTAACCCATGAAATTCTGTTGGGAAGAACCACGAATTGAAGTAACGAAATATTATGAAGAACGTAGAATATTCCTGAATATTCAGTTAATGAATTTAAGGATTAGAGATAATTAATTGATGGTTCTATACTAGCAGGCATGCTGTCTAGAAGCATTAATTATCTGAGAATTGAGTAATATGAGCTTGTTGAAGCTTCATATTTTCTTTATATAGTCAAGGAAAACATTGTTACATCCTGAAGACGTTATTGCTCTATACTAGCAGGCAAGCTGTCTAGGAGCCGTCCAATCGTTAAGATTCTATATGCATTTCTTTTATATAGTCAGGAAAACATTGTTACATCCTGAAGACATTATGCTCTATACTAGCAGTCGAGCTATCTAGGAGCCGTCCAATCGTTCGATTCTATATAAAAGTGATTACTGAAATTGCTCAGTATTCATGAGATATGCCGTTGCCTCAGTTGAGAGACTGCATATTCACGTATGCTCTGAGAGATAATAAACTCAGTCAGATACTCTTACGGCATGACTTTTCATGCTTCAATGAGAGACATGAGCCTCAATACTCATATGATTGCTGGATCAGGAATATGTACAATTATGCTTTTACGATTTTATCCTTTGTCGAAAATCCACCATCTACACCTGCCAAGATTAAAACGCTGAATTTCTAACTTCAACAAGCCTTCCGATTGTAATAACATTTCTAGTATCTCATTACATTTCCTCTAAGTTCCAACCGCAGTCCTAACTGCATCAATTATACTTATCCACTGGTCCTTTCTTACAAAGACCTAACATTCATCTAGTCTGCACAACTATTTCTTAGCTGCAAATCAACTACCAAATCTTCATATTTACAATCCCATCATCTGTAGTTCATCCACATGCATTTCAAGCCTCCTCCCTGAACTGTAGAGCACATACAAGCTCAGTTACAACACCAAAAAATCCTACACTTCATTCATACCATACTTAGCCATACACTGCATCACCACCTAGTCTACAAAGCAACAATCAACCTCCAACTCCATACTCAATCTTGTTACAACAGTCATCTCCTCAGTAATATCACCACAAATATCAACCTCAGATACACCCAAGGCAACAGTCCATTCTCATATGTTCACTAATCATTCTTCTAAGTCTTCTGCCAGTTCAATAACACTACTACAACCTCATTCATACCACCTGCAACTTCAGTAGAGATCATACTCGGTTCATAAATCACAGTTACCATCAACTTCTGCGCCTGAGTATACCAGCACTAACATCTCATTTCTCTTCATTCAATCACATTCTCCTGTATGTCCTAACATTCATCTACAACACCATCAGCAGAGCCACTTCACCAATAACTGTAATACCAAACACCAGTTCGATTTCTGCACACTGAACACCAATAATCATTCATGTCCTTTACCTGCAACTTGAAATTTCATCAACACCCATTCCCTGAATTCCTTTGCTCTTCATCATCAATTCAACTCATCTCCACCTCATGTAATTCAACCTAGAACCCTGACTTCTCCAACAACATCTAACTTTTCTTCTTATAACTCAAATCAAACAAGAGAACCCCAAATTCCATCTTCAATTTACCAAAAACCTAATTCTCAAATTTGGGGAAGAACATAAACCCTAATTTCTATGAAATCAAAATTAAACTTCACCCAACCATTCATATACCAATTAACAACAAACCCATCGACAACTAATCAATTAAAATCTATTTCAAGCAAAATATCAATCGTTTACGAA
This sequence comes from Papaver somniferum, assembly GCF_003573695.1. Lineage (NCBI taxonomy): Eukaryota > Viridiplantae > Streptophyta > Magnoliopsida > Ranunculales > Papaveraceae > Papaver > Papaver somniferum. The sequence goes on along the minus strand of NW_020620936.1, from coordinate 3,465,606 downwards.
ACCCTAAAATTAATCCCTAATTTACCTTTTCCGTGGAGTTTGAATTCCTAACTTGAATCAACACCACCAGCAGAATTCCCTCATCAATCTTACTCTTCATAATTCAAACTCAGAATCTCCAATTTTGATGCTCAAAACAATCATAGGAAAACGAGAGGAAAGAAGAAGAGAGAAGAAAGAAAATGAGAGAAAATGAATTTATCTTCGACACGTTTGGTAATAAGGCCAAAGATATTTATTGAGGCACCCAAAAATATTGATACGCGCAGCCAAGCGGTTTAACTATGAAAGGACAATTTTACCCTTCGTACAACTTTGATGATTCCTTCTCCATCCGGTGTCCGAATGACACGCTCGAGTAGTCCATTGCGCATATATTTTCGAGATCTATCTAGTGATACTAGTTTCGTATCTAGAGCGTTGTTAGATTAATTTTTAATAATTAGAATTTACGTTTAACTAATCGAGTCATTAGCGGCTAAGTCATCTCTTGACTGGTCTAATAGCGTTGACGACATTGAGGGTCCTTACATTATCCCCACTTTATTCATTTTCGTCCTCGAAAATCGAACCATCCTTCTAGTCTTCAAAACTCCCCACCTTATAAAGAAGTACTATCTCCCGTCTAAGTGTAAGTACTGCACATACTTACAACTGCGCGTTAAATGAGTTCAAAACAACAAGAAATTAAACACAAACCTTTATAATGTTCTACAACTAAAATATATAGTTTGTAGCTCTAAGTTCAACTACAATAATTTGCATTTTAACATATATGTATGTCTAAGTTCTCTGCGCTAAAATTAATAATCTAATATTTTAATAATCTATAAAATTTATAAAATTTATCCATATAACTAATCTTACATTTTAATTAATTTTAAATATTATATTTTTATATATTTAAAAAAATTAGTCATTTTATCAAAATCATTCTAAGTTATCATATAAATTTACCTATTTATTTAATCATTTCATATTAATATATACTAATACTTTCTCATTAAACACACTTTACACACTATTTCTAATTTTACATATTCTATTTAATTTTATATAATTATTTAAATATATAAACTTAATTTCTTTATTAAAATTATCAATATCATGTTTCATATAAAACTAGGAATCACCGGGGCCTTACGGCCCCGGCTCAACCTCTCATTGTCGTCTGAAGTGTATATGCATTAAAACAGACTATAACTTATTTAGTCTATGGAAATATTTTTCAAAAACTACAACTTAGTCAATTTGAAGAAAAAAATGTAGTAAAAAGAATACATATTAATATTAAAAAATAATGTAACTCTGTCTCATTATACAACTAATACATCTGAAATTAAAATAATAAAAAATACTTCATGAAATACATGCCAATAGAAAAAAATAGTGTAACATTTTTTTTGCTTATAAAAAAGAATGGATTAAATATCATTACACTGCATACGAAAAAGTTTAACTCTCACAAATGAGTAAATCTCCCAAACAAAATAAAGAATAAAAACCCTACATAGGTACATATTCATACCTATTGCAGTTCACATCGCACGTTCAACCAAAATAAGAAAGCATTAATAGATGTGGATTAAAACACGACATGAAAACAATCATAAAGTTTAATGTTAAACATTACATAACATCACCTTTTAATCCTACTTGACTTTTCTGAGCCATTTAATCAGAAACCAATCTATATGTCTTTAAATAGTGGTCCACTTCCCATATTCCATCTTCAGTTTTATACAATATAAAACATTCTTTACATAATTTCATCTTTCTCGATCCTTCGTTTTATCCATGTTTACACTGCATTTTTGTTGTAGATGTTCTTTGAGCGTTAACATCCTACATTCTTGTTTGTTTTTTTAATATTTCGTTCATCTATGTAATATAATATTTCCCAAATTCTTCTATTGGCTCTTCAGATCAATGATTTGGGTAAAGAATCATATTGTCATGCTCTCTACATATCTGTTTATATAGTTACTTGTTCTCCCAGGAATAAAATCACTTCTCCATTCATTTATTTTACTATTTTCTTTTTCAAAAAAAACATCTGGAAAATAAAAGTTGCCAAAAATTTTAATGCTGCAAAGATGTATGTATAGTCTTTTTGCATCCGGCCCTTCATTAGACTTTGAATCTTCTTTGATAGCTTTTTCCACTAAATAAGCCTCAAGCATTAGAAGAGTTGTAGAACTTTTTCCTGCATTGTTTCTTTCGTTAGTGTCATCCAATTCTAAAATTGGCTAAACGTGATGATATTCCAGTCTTTTTCTAGTTTTTGATATTGTTTAAGCATTGTCATCTCGTGTTTTTGTCTTTTTTTTTCTCGTGTTTAGGGTCTGAAATGCTATCTGGTGCGCTTGTATTCGAGGGTTGTTAGTATATATAATCTATATGATTTACCTTATCCGTGCAACCAATACTAACCATGTAATCTCAAACTTTTTGGTTGGGGTTAGCAGAATTTGCCAGGGTATGACATTTCAGTGAATATCAGCTATGTAAAACTAAATGGTGATAGGACAAAGACGTGCTTATTGAGATCCTTGGTAGAAGACCTTATTGAGGTACAAATGATGCTACTTGGCTAAGTGAAATCCTTAGTTATGGACATCATATTTGTGCATGGTAAAACATTGTAAAGCTATATTTCTCTAAAGCAAATATATATCTACTCCAAGGAAGGAACTAAATTAGGAATATACCTAACCAAACACACTTCAGATATCAAGATAAATACAAAATATTACATGTCCTGTAAAATAAATAATAGTCTATAGTCCATGCTACATCAACCCAGGTAAAACCACTCTTATAAACCTTTATAGTAAATATAAAAATTGTGTTGCATGTGTATTGGTATACTATGATTTCAAAACGTGTCATACAACACCATGAATCTGAATAAAATCCAATGATTGTAGTTGATATGAACGAAATAAATAAGACATAGTTAAGAACTTAATTATGGAAATACAGTTATTCCTCATGTACTGCGATTACATTATGAAATAAATGACTTTCTCATCACACTATTGAATAATGTTAATCCCTCTTCTGTTTTGTTTACCTGGAAATCTTGACAACTTGTCAGTATAATGAATGTCAATATTTGATATGATACTAGGGTAAAAAAAAACTATAGATTGATCTAATTGTGTTGGCCATGAATTAGTTCCTAGACTTTAGTTTGTAATTTAAGAATAATTGTATATCATGGGGTCATTCAATTTGTGAGAATTTTTATATTTAATAGTAGTAATCACATAATTGGTGAACTACCCTTGTTCATTAAACTTTCCATGCGTTTAAGAAGATGCTGAAATCAGGGGTAGTTGTCGTCGGCTTTGTGAAGATACATAGGTATCAGTACCACATGCATTACTACCATCACCAATCTCGCTAACACCTGCATTACTATAATTATTAACAGTATTACATACCAACGCTGAATATCACATGACCTGTAGGATTACCAATTAGCCAATCATGAACATCCCAACAAACTTACAACGGTGACTTGTTAACAAGGATAGTCTCATTTCCTCTAAATTTCCGTTGCAAATTTGTAACATAGATTATAGATATTCTATCAATGCTTATCTACATCTCTGAATCTCCTGTTATTGATTTTTCCATGATAATACCTTGTTCTTTCTCCTATTTGATACACAACCTAAGCTCTAAAGTTGAAAGTGACCAACTACGAAAAGAGTCAAAACCAACCTAATTAAGCTCCTAACTGCGTTATCTACTTTTATACACTACTTTGTTGAAAGGACTCAAAGATTGGGAACTAATACGTTCTAATAACAAAACCAAGTATCAATTCCACACACACAAAAAATAAAATAATAATAATAAAATAAAAATAAGGGAAACCTAACTTACTCCAGCTCCTTATTCTTGCTAGACAATAGAAGAGATATATAATTAAATTCTTGCTAGACAATAGAAGAAATATATAATTAAATGAGGAATCTGAGTTGGTATGTAATTGTTTTTCTTCGTTTATGCTTTCTATGTTTTCCACCTAGTCTTATTAGTACAGTGCAAAGTAGACGAAATCCTTCCGTGTTCCTACTCGGTTGGGGAGCTTGGAGAGAGGGGAAATACGTTCGGACTTGGAAATCGCCTAAACTCGGTCTAATACTGGGAACTTATTTATTAGAGATTTATATATTACTTCTCATAAGTCATGATTTGTACCTAATTAAAATTACAATTTTAACAATATCATGTAACTAAGTGCGTAATATTGTTATATTGAACGTAACTATCATGTATTTATAAGTTTTTATATTTCATAACTCCCATCTGAGTGGTTACAATAGTTTTATTTTCTGATTTTAGTGCATGCAAGGCCAATTCGGAAAAATCGTTAACTCATTTTGCTCAAAAATCAGTCCAAATCGGTCACGTTAATAACTCAAAATCGGAAATGGCTTGGAATCGTAAATCGCCTCGGTCATATATCCTGTAGCGATTACTCGGCGAGTAATCTTCCTTGGAGAGCGATTTTGACCACACTGGTACAGTTCCTGGCGGAGGTCTACATTGGTTTGTAATGCTATTTCACTTTAAAAAAAATGCAGTTGTGTTTTCGTTGTTCTCACCTACACTGGTTTATGCTATTTCACTTATATAATGTATTACAGATATGTGATAAGTAGTGGTACTGCAAGCATCTATTCTCTATTCCGTTATCTATTCTTCAATACGTTCATTCTTGAATTTAATTAATACAACCATTTTTCCTATATTGTATTGCTAAATATCAAATCATCTCGAGAAACTATATTCGGTTATTGTGAATATTGCTTTTCCACCTCGGTGAATCTTATTGTTGTTGGAAGAACTGACCTTTTAACTTGATAAACAATTACTCAGAGATGAATATACCATGTTACATCCATAGTTCACTAACATGATGATAACTTCATTACCCTAGCTTATATTAAATGTGATAAGGAATGGTTGCAGTGAGCAGTTGGATGTCAACTAAACTGCGACAAATGGTGGTCTAAGATGTTGGGATCATACCTGCATCTATGTAACATAGTTGTTAAGCGAAACTGTACCACAGTGTGGTCAAAGCTACAGATAAACTCCGGAAACTATAGTAAACAATAATATTATCCTAAACTAAATTTTCGAGGAACTGATTGACCCGATAATCTGTAATAAGCACCACTTGAATAACAAAAAAAAATGTCATTTGATTTTATATAAACATTGTTATTGTAAAAACCGCAGTTCATGTTTATAAGAAAGAGCATTAACAATCTTAGAAAAGATAAACATAGATTATAACCCGTAGTATGCCAAATAAATTCATAGGACAATAACCCAAAACATTCTAACTTAATTTTTTTTTTTAAAGTGTAACTAAACCTTAACGTAGAATCTTGTTGATGCTAATGTAGTACAGTGGTAAAGTCACTGGATGATGATACCAGTGACCTGAGTTCGAAACTTGTCAGCACCAAAATTCTTTACCGATCAAAAAATAAAATAAAAAACATAAATGTTGAATCCAAACCTGAAAAAAATAATCAAATTTCCTAATAATCCTATTGTAAAAAAAAATCTATAACTAAACAAATCTATCATTTATTCATATAATTTTCTATCATTTCTTCATATAATTTTTTTTCTGAAAATCATTGGCCGCCTACTCTTCATCATCGGAGTCTAATCTTTTTTCCAGTTTGCGTCGAATCTTTTTGGGTATTTTGGATGCTTTGCTTCCTTGTAGTTACTTAACACATGTTTTAAACCTTATCCTTGTCCTTGTCTTTGGTAGTATGTGTAACACATCTTTCGCGACCTGAACCCTATAGAGAAAGAGAACTTTGCATGTAAACATTGATTCATATATGAAACAAAAAAGTGTTTTAGTGTCAATCACTTGTAAAAAAAAATTCTTTTTCTTTTTATGTATTATGTATCAGCATCTTAATCCTCTAATTCGGATTTTTTCTTGAATACTTTTTGGACCGTAAAATGGTCAAATTTTTTATTTATATTGTACTCTTGGATTACCAATTTGAAAACAAAGATGTCGTCCTTGATTTAGTTGAACCACCCGTGTGCCTTTTACGCCTTGTTAATCTGCATCCGGAAATAAATAATATGTTGAGCATGCGTTCACAGTACATCCATCTACAATCAAGTTTATTGTCCATACTAATATGTGGTTACCTCATCGCATGTTCCAGGAAATCTACATATTCTTTGGCAGTGCATTTCAACAATTTTTCTGTTGTTTTCCCCATCACTGTGAATACTGTTGTATCTATGCCATCCTTAGAAGATAGTCGAAGTGCAAAAAAAAAACATACCAACTAATACAATCTAATACTACTCATACAAACGTATTCTTTAAGCTGTGAGGTTGAAGATTCACCATTTCCAGAACTTTGAGATCAGTGTGTCACGAAGGCATTGAATGCATCAAAGGATTAGTCGAGCAATAAGACTTATTTACGACACCTACACAAAGGGTTTGCATCTATCGCAATGATTATGTGTATATATATATATATATATCTGGTTCAATGAGAACAAACATAACCAAATCATACAACACACCTGTTTGATGAAGTATAAGCAAAATCAGGTCAAGACTCGCAATTCTAGAAAACAGTTCCGCCATAAGAAATTTTATATGAACCACGACCAAGTGGATCAAAGTAATTCATTCTCTTACATGAAGAAGAATTGATCAAACATTAGACCCCAAAATGGAAAAAAAAAACACTTGACCATGGGGTATTAAGCTGTGTATATTCTAAGGCGTTAGTAAGTCTCGGTGTATTTTCCATCTATCTATTTAAAATTTCTGTTCATTCTCACCATGGTATATTATCTTCAAATTTGTTTTTGCACTTTTTACACCAAGGTTTCTTGTCTTCTTCGTACTCAACCTTTATTACATTTTTTTTGCTCAATAATATGAATTTTACTAAACCAAATAGTTTTTACACAATGAAACAAAAGAAATGAAAAAACACTCTCAGGGATCATCCATGAAAGGAGATACTACATATCACTCAGCTAACAAAATCTATAATACGAATGATTTTCATTCTCTAGTATATGAATAAAAGGTGGTTTTTGTGTAAATACTATAACTTCTCCTCTTGCCATACTTGCACCTTTTTTCCCATAGAATCCGCAGAGAAGTTTACTTCTCTGAAACTGTGAATGAATTTCCATTGTTGAAGATATGCAATAATTTTGTTCCATCTTGTAATGGCAAACCAAGGCACCTGACCTGTGGTGAATGCTGTTATTACTGCTTTATAATCTATTCTAAAAATGACATTCAACTTACCATTTTTCACAGCCCATTCCCCTGCACATAGCAAAGCCATCACCTCTGCATAATAGTTAGTTGCTACTCCCAATCCACCAACTATTGCCACTATGCATTCACCCCCTAAGTTCCTTCTAACAAATCCATATCCTGAATTACCAAGATTTCCTCTTGAAGCACCATCACAACATAGAAGTGTTTGATTTTCCAATGGCAGGAGAAAAAATATTTCCTGGATTCTAGTAGAGTATGTTTTTCTACAGCTCATATTAAAATGTTTCAAAACCTGTAAATCATATGCTGAATTCCACATCTTGCCCTTCATTCTTACTTCATTCTCAGTAGTAAGCTTTAGTATTCTAGCCTTGAGATTTTGATCATTGAAAAGCTCAAGGATAGAATACTAAAGCTTACATTTGTGGCATGCCATGTAGTACCATTATCTGTTATCAAGCATTAAGCCTAGTGTCGTCGCCTCGCAGGAGAATGTTTTACCCTGCCATTTACTCGAAGAACCACACATTTAGCTATGTTTTATTCTGGAAGGTAACTATTTAACCAAATATATGCTTACCATATTTTAACTGTATGATATCATGTCAGTTGTTTCCTGTATGGTTTTTCTATCTTCCTGTATGGTTTTTCTATCATGTCAGTTACCTTCATATCAACTCCCTATTTTAGCAAAAATATAAGATTCATCATCGATTGATTTAGGGTATTCATTCGTAATTTAGTTTGTGTTTGGCAGCCTTGATATCCTAACCTAGGTTGGGTTATCCCTTAAATAAATGTATATTGTGTTTGTGTGGGTTCTTGCTTATTCCATGTAAAGATAAAAATAGTGTATCCTACCTAAATTTGAGGAGGCTAAAAAGGTAGAGTTTTGGAATTCTATGTAGGAGCTAGGCCCGTATGAGAGCGGAATGAGAAGTAGACCCAAAGGGATGCCCGTCCACCCGTACATAGTCCATGTTTTAGTGGCTTAATCTTCGTCCTAAACGTGGAGGGGAGCATGTTGGAGAAACTATAAAATAGTCCCACATACCTAACTCCTTAGCCTAGATCTTAATATATAAGGTGTGGAGCCACTCCACTCATGGCCAATTGGTTTTGAGTTGGAAGCCCACACACTTCTAACAGAAATCAAAGAGATTGAGAGGAAATAATTTCCTCATCTCCATTTCAAACTAAAATCAATCCATACAATCAAATCTATTCAATCAAATTACCAACACTGATACCAATTCGCCTCTGTGATTTCTGATCTGAGTGATTGGAAGTGAGATTGCAGCATTTTCAATGATCACCTGCAGTGATCATTCTCTGATATTGAAGAATAAGAAGACAATGAAGAAACAGAAGAAGACGAAGAAGAATTTGAAGGGTAAATAACCTTTTACATAGAGATTGTATACCCAATCTCTCAAACCTGTCCAGGAATTCAAATAATCAAAGACGATTCTAAAATTGACATATTCATAACAATGTTGTTAATCATTCAGGTTAAATTGAATCAAAAACATATGGCAGAAGAGTGTATCATCGATAGAACCAACTGATTCTGAAAGGTTATTTCGATTATCTGAAAGTAGATGGTGAGTTTAGCTGATTTGAGTGAGGATAAATAGGGACTTATGGGCTAATTAAGTAACTCTACACGCCCAATAGTTGCGGAAAGGGTTGAATAACTGAAAGTGTTGAACCAATTAGGATTTTTTTTTTATATTCCTAAGAACATACAATCTGTCTACGAAAAATCATTGTTAAGAATAGGTCAATGAGAAACACAAAATAAAAAATCTAAACAAATCCAGAATTTCATGAATAGCTACAGAAATCTGGAAATCTAGAGGCGATCATTCTATAACTCAGGGTTTTAATCGACCGAATTCTCTTGTTTATTCCGAAAAATCAAAACAACCCTGCCCCTAATTTAACCAAAAACCCTTAAAATTAGGATTAGGGTTTTAGTTTGGCGCTGTGAAGTAAATACCATGTACATTGCAAAAGAAGAAGAAATTACCTTGCCATTAACGATGTTGATACTTACGAATCAAACAAAAAAAAAGTATTCTGCTCGAAGTGGTTTCCCAGAGGCAAAAGAGAGAAAAGTGGGTGCGAAAAAATCGTGAGAAAATAGCGTTTTATCTTTTCTTTTTTGGATCGGTAAAGAAGAATATACTGATCAAAAAGAGAGAGGGTACAAAAAGGCTTGTACCACCCTCAAAGGAAACAAGAGAAAGGAATGAGGAAGAGAAGAGCAAAAAGACTAAAGAAGTAACAAACTACTTCTAAAGTCAAAGAAAATCAAAATACAATTTGTGCCAATTAGACAAAACCTCCTGATAGCTATAGTCTTCAAGATTTTAAAAAAAAAGACACCACATGAACATAGTGTACTTGATTCTATTGTGAAGAGTTGCTTCAGTGCTGGACTTGTTCTGAAAAATCCTTTCATTCCTTTCCTTCCAAATGCACCAAATGATTACTATTGGAATCATGTGCCAAATCTGAAGCTGTTGGGTAGAGAGCATAGGCAGATCCCAAGACAACAGCATCGTGAAAAGATCTTCAGGCAGAACAAAATTCCACTTCAAATTCACCTTGAAGTGACTCCAAATTCTTCCTGCAAAATCACAATGAAGAAAGAGATGCTCCACTGTTTCATGTTGTGCACAGAAAACACAAGATTGTGGCACATTATTCCCTCTTCTTCTTAAAACATCCCTGGTAGGCAAACTTTTATGAACCAAAGTCCATAGAAAAAAAACCAACTTTTGGAGGAAAATTTAAAAATAACGTTTTATCTTCCGGTAAGTTTATTCAAACTTTCCCAGCCGTCCAAGCAAGAACTCCATCCGGTGCTTCCCAACCTCCGGATCAGGGTCCCCATTGAATGATGTCCGTCTGATAGCCCTGGCTATCATGGAGACAAATCTCATAGCTTTTCATACCAATGATTTATTTTATCCATATAACTAATTCAAATTTGATTTCACGTAAATCTATAACATCTACTATTTAATTTTACTGTTATACAATATATAAATTTTCCAAACATTATCAACTTTAAATCCGCTATTAACAAAATTATTAAAATACTATTATCAACAGTGTTACTATTCTCACTATCTTTATTATTATCGTTATTGGTTTGTTGATAGTCCAGTTGATACACTAAGTCTTAATTTTTCTAAATATAACTCTTCATTCACGTAAAGATTAATATAATTGATTTTATGTATATATATCGAGTCTGTACACTATATATATATCTTATTAAATAATAGTGTTGATAATTTAATATTATTTCAATTTGAGTCTGCATAATAATTGTAATGTATTCTAATAGTTTTTAATGTAAAGTGTCCAATTAATACACGAATTTATTTTCTTTCAAGTCTATTTTGTTATACTAAGCATCAAAATACTATTATTATTTCTTCATGTGTATTTGTTTAATTTCTAATGATTTACTAAATTAGTTATTGAACTAGAAATAATTCGGGTATAATATTGTTATTAACAACTAAGTTTTTAAGTCTAACCTAATAAGTTTTATACTCCCTCCATTTCTAAATAATAGGCTGGTTTGTGTGTAAATTTGCACATATACCAGCCTATTTTTTTGAAACGGAGGTAGTATTAACTATTTAATTTAAACGCAAACCATATATTTCTAATTTGTCATTTAGTTTAATTTACAAAACTCAACCATAGATAAGCATTAATAATTGCTCTATTTCAATAGATTAATGGCTCTATATAAAAGCAAAGTACTTAATGAATTCCTAAATAAATTTGGGATTTATCGGATATACTACCCTCGTTAGTTTTCTAGTGTTAGATTGTCTACGTATCCTTAATCTCTAGACTAATTATTCTCTAAACTATATTAGATTTGTAAATCATAAAGTAACTGGTTCACCCTACAATTTTTTACTTCATAAAAAGTACACACAACTAAACAAACAAACAAATCAATAAATAAATCTTTTAGTTATTGATAGCTGTTAGTGATTAAGATTTATCTCACAACCCATCCCGATTTTAAACTAAACTAATACACTAACTAGAACTAGCCATTACCTATTGTTGCCCATGTAAGATCTAATAGTGAACTCTAATACCAACTTGTGACGCCCCAACCTAATTACATGCTAGATTATCGTTTTTAAGAATCAAAATTACAAGAAGTACTAATGACAAAATCCAAACTCTCTGATATTATATAAATGATAGTCTCTCAAGTTATATGAATATAAGAATGTGTTGTTTTAAAAATTAGCAAAACAATACATACATAATAGATAAACAAATATCATCAGTTTGCTAAAACTTTAAGCTACGAAAACGGATATCTTCGCGCTCACCATTTCTTCTGATCACTGAAACTGAAGTGGGAACGAGTGAGCACATCATTCCAAAGGGGTGCCCAATGGAAACATATAACTCTCAAGTACTTACTAACATACTGCTAAAAGATAGAATAATTAAGGTACAACGGTAAGGAAAGACAATTAACACTTTTCATACTTAGTACTAAACATAACATTGAAATAAGACTTCCAAGAAAGAAAGTACAGAATTAACATTTTATAGTGCAATCATTGCAAAAGCAATCAAGTATGATATGCATAAGACCGATTTTCCCAGATAATTTATAATATAATATTCGCAAACGGTTTTCCGTCCTATTAAGGTAATACTCGCAAACGGTTTCCCGTCCTATTAAGGATAATATTCGAAAACGGTCTCCCGTCCTATTAAAGACAGAAATTTAATATATAACATAAAATTAATAATATTCGCAACGACCTCTCGCCTAATAGAGCTTAGCGAGGAACTATGAGGAGACCATAGGCACTCCTCGCAGGGAAACCACACAACGCATATCACATTATTCACACATCAATCAACAAACATCGAAATATAACATTCATGAAATAAAGTATGCTATCCCGACTTCGCTCTTCCAATGAGAAAAACGACAGTAGAATAACTCCAGACTCAAATAATAACTGCCGTCCTCAAGGTTTCCTGTCTCAGCCGCGATTCAAGAGCTACTATTTAAGTCCCGAAGGTTTTACAATCAAGCATGATATGCAATAAATGGATTCTCACAAGAAGTTGAAAAAAGATAATATTAGGGAGCCCAACCCCCTTATATAGCGATAAATAATTGGAGTCTAAACAAACTTCAAAACAACATAAAATAATATAACATTTGGAGAATCCATAAACGCATATCACACAACATACCAAACAAATTTCACATATATATGCTCACAAGAAGTAAGTGTACATCATGCTCGCAGATAAAGAGAAAGTGTAATGATTACAAGAAGGTTATAGATTTCCCACCTGTTTTGATGACGAGCCACGCCTACCTTGAAATCCCCAATCCACTAGTTCACCATTTGAATCGATGTTAAATAAAGAGTAACTGTTAATCATACAAGTACTCTAAAAATTTATCCAAAAGGCTCATACAAGGCTCATAACATAATCTCATACAAGTTTCTAGTTATAGGCTAAGTGAACTATCTAATGGTTCTAAGCCCATTTATGGTTCTACACCTTTCCATTCTCTATATTTAGCATAGCCATGATTTACTAATTCAATTAGGTTGATTTTGTAGTCCATTTGACAAGTTTTAAGAATATCTACAACTCTGCTGAAGGGACCAAAGTCTAAATCAGACCATAAGGGATCTAATCCAACAAAATAGGAAAACTAGCCCTAAGCCCAAGTCCACCAAAGTTAACTAACGGTCACTAATGGTCAAAGAAGTCAACTAACAGTCAATGCCAATCAAAGTTCAAGTTCATGTCAATGCTCAAAGTCAAGTAAACAGTCTAACTTGTATGGTCAACAGTCAAAGGATTAACTCGGTCAAGTCTGGTCCTGGTTCACTGAGTCCTTCTGAGTCAAACTGATTTAACTGAGTCAGATACACTGAGTCAGCTGAGCTGACTAACAAGCCTAAAACACAAGGCCAAAGCCTTAGCACAAGCCAGAGCCATTACTTCGGCCAAATAACACTAATGCATAATCATTGTGCAACACAAAACCTGCAAAGACTAAAACGCTGCATTTTTAATTTCAACAAGCCTTCCGATTGTAATAACATTTCAACCATCTCATTACATTTCTTCTAAGTTCCAACCACAGTCCTAACTGCATCAATTAAACTTCTCCACTGGCCCTTTCTTACAAAGACCTAACATTCATATAGTCTGCACAATTATTTCTTAGCTGCAAATCAACTACCAAATCTTCATATTTGCAATCCCATCATCTGTAGTTCATCCACATGCATTTCAGGCCTCCTCCCTAAACTGTAGAGCACAACCAAGCTCAATTTCAATACCAACAACTCCTACACTTCATTCATACCCTACTTAGCCATACACTGCATCATGTATGGGCTGTCGTAGGCACACCAAATTAATAATCATATTTCCCACTAATTAACTGGTAATATAGCGGTAGTAAGAGATCGTTCCCACAGAGAGCTGTGTAATTGATAGGTTATTTGAAATAGAAAAATAAAGTAAATAACAAAGGGGGTTTTGGTGTGAGATAAATAGAAAGACAATACAGAAAAGAGATGATTAAGGAATCCTTCGTCGTTACCAAGCGTTAACAGGATTAAAATACTTATCTATTGTTCGTAAGAACCATTCATCACCAACCGTAGAATAACAGCTAGCTCATTGCTATCCCCAAAACTCCTTGTACCACGGATACGGAAGCTCTCCAATATCAGATCCTACTCAACCGAACCACCAAGTAGTATCTCACTCAAGGTGTAATCCAATCGAATGCTTTAAGCTTTATGAATTAGGTTAATCCCAGTAGTTAAACTCTTAACTCAAGGTTTACTTGCTGGTGTTGTCTTCACACACGATTCCTCCACAGAATCCCTCTGTAAGGTTTCACGATTTCTACTCGTGTAGAGAGTTATTCGACGGTTACTTATCTTCTAACTTCCACTAGCAATAGAACGATCAATAGATCAATCTAACGTGCACTCCAAATCAATCTAAGAATCACTCATAAACCCTATATATGGTAAAAACAAACGATGATGATAAAAACTCTCAATAGATTTGTATTAATAATAAAGCTTCACTCTTACAACATTGAATTCATCCTTAATCAACAAAGGATTTAGTTTCTCATATTACAAAGAAGATGAATCATGGTGGTTTCCCCCTAAAGGGGTAAACCATAGGTTTTGATATAGAACTTGTGATATGAGATCGATGATATTATTTTACATAACCTAATACCTTTTTATAGGTTTAAATTACTTGGTCTCCAAGTATTTAGTTCGGTTCAAGAACCCGACCCGAAAACACGAAATAGCGATTCCAAACGTGCTCTTAGGCCTTCCAAGGTATTAATACACGTTTTCCACTTGCTAAGTTCGCGAACCCAGTCCGCGAACTTCAAATTTCAGCAGATATTTTCGGAATTAAAGTATGAAACCCGTCCGCGAACTTTACTGTCTTCGGTATTCAATAAAAACTCGTTTTGGCCACAACTTCTTCGTCCGAACTCGTAATGACCTCATTCTTTTTGCATTCTTTTTATATTTCGATTCTGTTCAAGATGATGATGAGAAATCCTTAATTTTAATGAGTGAAGATCGGTCTTTTGCCTTTCTCTTGATTTTGAGCATTTTGCTCCTTTTCGTCGCACTTCTTCCACTTCTCTTGGACTTGGGCACTTGAATGCTTGGAATACTTCTCTTCCTAGATCTTTTCAGAACTTTGTAGATCCTTTGTGGATGATTCACCTAATAGAGACAAATGAGAGAAAACAAGATTAATAATACGAAAACATGCAAGAATAATAGCCAAAGCAAGTATGGAATGGACACTAAAATCATATGAATTATGCACTTATCACATCACCACCTAGTCTTGATTTCTAGTATACCTATAGCTATGTCTCATTCATGCCACCTGCAACTCCAATTGAGATCATACTCAGTTCATAAATCACAGTTACCATCAACTTCTGCACCTGAGTATACCAATCGTTTAAGAAACCCTAAAATTAATCCCTGATTTTACCTTTTCCGTGGAGTTTGAGTTCGTAACTTGAATCAACACCACCACCAGCAGAATTCCCTCATCGATCTTACTCCTCTTAATTCAAACTCAAAATCTCCAATTTTGATTCTCAAAACAATCACAGGAGAACGAGAGGAAAGAAAAAGAAGAAAGAAGGACAGAGAAGAAATAAAATGAGAGAAAATGAATTTATCTTCGAAACGTTGATAAGGCCAAATATATTTACTGTGGCACTCAGAAAGATTGATACGGGCAGCCAAGCATGTTAACTGAGAAATGATAGTTTTACCCTTCGTACAACTTTGATGATTCCTTCTCAGTCCGGTGTTCGAATGACACGCTCGAGTAGTCCATTGCACATAAATTTTCGAGATCTATCTAATGATACTAGTTTCATATCTAGCGTTCTTAGATTAATTTCTAATAATTATAATTTATGTTTAACTAATCGAGTCATTAGCGGCTAAGTCATCTCTTGACTGGTCTAATAGCGTTGACGAGATTGAGGGTCCTTACAGAACTCGCAAGCTTTGCTATCTCAATCTTGTTTGTCAAGTTTAGGTAATCAAAACTATACGTCTTGATTTCTAGTCTACTTATAGCTATGTATCGGATTAGGATAGAAAATGTAGTTGAAGTCTTCATGGCATTCATCGATTGAAGACGAAGATACACTGAGGAGAGCTTGGAGGAACTTCATCAACAAAAGGTATATGGAGACTAAAACTTTTCTATCACCTAGAAGTCTATTCTATTCTATCTCCTATTGTGACTAAGTCGTATAGCTATATAGACTTTGACATTATACACATTTGATATTTCGAGTTGAGTTTAAGTCGCTTAAATCTTTCTCGGAATATGTGTTAGAAGCTTTTTTCTTTAGATACATTCATCATTATTCTTGATGAGTTTAGTTGGAAACAATTTATTTGTTGGAAACCAAATAATGAGTGAAAAGATGATCATGTGAAAATTGCCTTGAAACATCTTACATGATTTGTGTGAGATAACCATTTGATGTAGACTCGGAATGTTTCGTATTGATTATTCGATCACTTGAAAATTACTTATTAGCTAATAGTTTTTCTGAGAAAACTATTGTCGTCTTCTAAGGATGTTTCAATGATTGAAATGGGAGTTTAGAACAATTAACCATTGTTTGGATATAGCACGGTATGCAGACCAGTATGCAAACTATTGTGGTATGATTCAGGTCTGGAAACCAAGTTTGTATACCAATATGCGAATGGTTTTAACTGTTAAAGTCTGGGAACCAAGTATACATACCAGTATGCTAACGGTTCTACCTGAGTTAGGTCCGGGACGACAGTATGCATACTGGTTTGCGAACTATCGAACAAGACCAAAGTCCGAAACTTAAGTTTGCGTACCCGTTTGCAAACTAAGTTGGTTTAAGTTCTAAAATCGGTTAAGTATGATTTCATACTCATGAAAAAATACATATATAAATTAAGGAATGCAATTTTTGCAAACCGTGGCTCAATGTTCATGAATTGATTCTCTTGAATCAATCCGATTTTGTTTCAATTTTGTCTTATATATTTCTATGAGAATATAAAAAATTGAATAACTGTATGAGTAACTCAATTATATTCGTTTGATTATCATTTTATCTATAAGTGTTAGATGAATGTGGTTAATCGAAAAGTGTTCATATGGCTAACTTCGGTTAACTATTGTTGAGCCAACTCAATATACACGTTTAGGTACGGTTGCCCATATCAAAATGAAGGTATATTTTATTTGTGTGTAACAAGCTAAGACCATCTAACGGTGGAGAGATATTGCTTTTGTTTTAAGCAAATTTATCTTGAATCTTAAATGAGGATTTCATCTAACGGTGAATATTGATTGCTTTGTTTCAAAGCTATCAAACCCTGATTTGAAGACTATATAAGGGAGAACTCTAGCAATTGGGAAACCTAATACCCACACCTCCTGTGTGATACTAGTTGCGTACTATAATTGATTCTCCTTTAACCTAGGTTTTTCCTAAAACCATTATAGGTTAATGACTTAAAGACTTCATTGGGATTCTGAAGCCAGGTCCAACTATTTTCTCTGTAGTTGCGTATTTAGATCTTACTTGTTCTATCGTATTGAGTACAATCTTCTGTAAGATTGGCTCGAGATTTATCTCCGATAGGTAAGATATAAAAAGTAATCACAAAGCTCTTCTTCTAATTATTTGTGATTCCACAATAACTTGTTCTACTACCTTATAATTAAGTTATTGTGAGGTGATTGATTTTTCTAGGCTGTTCTTCGGGAATATAAGACCGGATTATCAATTGCTTCCTGCTCACCTTGATTTTTCAAAAGACGGAACAAAATCTTCGTAGGTATTTCTGTGGGAAACAAATTTATCTATTATAATAGACTTTTATATGGGAGACAGATTTGTTTATAAAGTCTTCGACTTTGGGTCGTAGCAACTCTTAGTTGTGGGTGAGATCAGCTAAGGGAATCAAGTGCGTAGAGTCTTGCTGGGATTCAGAGGCATAAGGAACACGACAGTACCTTAATCGGTGTGAGATTCGGTTAGGGCTCAACTATGTTCCAGTCTAAAGTTAACTTGTAGTAGGCTAGTGTCTGTAGCGGCTTAATACAATGTGGTGTTTAAATCTGTACTAGGTCCCCGGGTTTTTCTGCATTTGCGGTTTCCTCGTTAACAAAACTTCTGGTGTATGTGTTATTTCTTTTCCGCATTATATTTGTTTATATAATTGAAATATCACAGGTTGTACGTAGTTCAATCAGTTTCAATCGACCTTTGGTTGTTGATTGAAATTGATTGACACTTGAACATTGGTTTTTGATACCGTTTAAGTTATTTCTCATATCAATTAGGCTCACAGATTTCTATCTGTTTGATTGCAGATTTTATTGATAAATTGAGATACAACTCTTGGATATATTTCCTTGATTGAGTCTGACTGGCTAGTTGTTTCTCTTGAAATTATATTGGAGTTAGTCCATACAGATTGCCGAACAAAATATTGGGTGTGGTTGTTAGACTCCCATTTTTTCACTTGGTATCTGATAAGCACGTATGTGCTACATTTGATACCCATATTTATATTAGTTAGGACTCGATATTTTGGCTAAATATTTTAGTGGTTTTGTAGAAAGTACAAGTAAACCTGATAACTCGGGAAATAAACGACTATATGGGAAGTTATACTGGAGTTTGCAACTCATGGAACTAGAATAGGAACTTGGGATTCTTTATGCGCATGTTGGGCTTTGGGCAAGATTTGGTTAACCGGGCCATTTGGTGAATATATTTTGGAAGTTTGAAAACAATTTATGGGTGGAAAAATGATGTCCAGGTGGTGAAGGAAATCATTTCACGATGATGGTGGGCACGTGATGGATGGTGGCATTTGAGTGCATTTTTTGTTTTACCACGAGTGACTATTTCTTATCGGAGTTGTGCAGAATCCATATTTTCCTTAGCCTATAGAACTTGGGCTGAAACATTTCTAAACTTTAATCTCTTCCAATTGATGATGTGATTTTTAACATTTTTAACCCTATTAACAAGAGTAATCATTTTTCTTTTCATAACTCCCTAAAAGAAAGAAGGTCTAGAAACAATATTCATTTTATTTATAATAGTGAAAATGTGAAGTTGGTTGAAGACAATGATATTGCTGCTGAGTGCATTGTTTATTATAAAAACCTTTTTGGTAGTGATGCCGTCCCTGAAGCTATTTTTGATACTTCTACTAATCTTCATTTTGATGCATGTATACAACAAGATGACATTGTTGATTTAATCAAACATGTTTCGCGAGAAGAGGTTGTTGCTGCTCTTAACTCAATTGGTTCAAGTAAAGATCCCGGCCCTGATGGTATGTCCAGTCATTTTTTCAAATCCAGTTGGTCAGTAGTAGGTGATGACTTTGTAGCTGGTATTCAATTTTATTTTGATACGTCTAAAGTTTTAAAAGAAGTAAACAACACCTTTATCACCTTGATTGCTAAAAAGAAGAACCCTACTGTTGTTTCTGATTATAGGCCTATTTCTTGTTGTAATGTCATTTACAAATGCATTAATAAGATCCTCGCTCTTAGAATGAAAACTATTTTAGGGGGGCCTTATTAGTCAGAACCAGTCATCTTTTATCTTAGGGAGAAGTATTCAAGATAACATAATGGTTGCTCATGAACTGGTTAGAAATTATCATAAGCTCAATGGGACTCCAAGATGTGCACTGAAGATTGACTTAAAAAAAGCCTGTGACACTGTCACGTGGGAGCCATCTTTTTTATGCTGCAGGAGCTAGGTTTTCCTTGCAAATTTATTGAGTGGATTAAGCTTTGTATTTCCAGTTCTAAATTTTCTATTATTATCAATGGGTCTCCGTATGGTTTTTTTTGGTGCTACAAGGGGTTTAAGACAGGGTTTCCCTCTTTCACCTTATCTATTTGTTCTTGTTATGGAGATGCTCAGTTCCTTTCTGTTAAGACAAGTGCAAATCCAGAAGTTTGAGTTTCATCCTAGGTGCAAGCTCACATGCCTTACTCACTTATGTTTTGATGATGATGTGCTCCTCTTCTTCAAAGGTAATACTTCTGCAGCTCATAGTTAAAATTCTGCCTTGATTGATTTTAGCTCTTGCTCTGGGCTGGAAATGAATAAGCAAAAAACATCTCTTTTTAGTGCGACTAGGGATGATATCACTTTAGGCCAAATTATTTCTATTATTGATTGTTCAGTTGGAGAACTCCCAATTAGATATCTTGGAGTCCCTCTGTTGTCAACTAGACTCTCTTATAAAGACTGTCTTCCTCTTCTAGAAAAAGTGGATGATAAAATTCAATCTTGGAAGTCTATTTATTTAGCTTATTCTGGAAGAGTGTTACTGATTAAAGCTATGTTACGTGGCATGATTTACTTCTGGTTTTCTTGCTTTATTTTCCCAAAAAGAGTCATTAAAGAGATAAATACTAAGTTTAAAAGATTTCTTTGGGTTGGGCCTGATATGAAGAAAAGTTACAATCATATTAGCTGGACAAATGTTTGTCATGCTTATGAAGAAGGAGGATTGGGAGTTAAAGATCTAGAATTCACTAATGTGGCAGAAAACCTTAGACATATTTGGGATCTTGAGTCTGGGAAAGACACAATATGGACTTCTTGGGTTAAAAGTAATCTTATTAAAGATAAAAATTTCTGGACCATGTCAGTTCTACAGGATTCTAGCTGGTGTTGGAGCAGGATTTTGGAAAATAGAGCCCTTGCAAAACAGTATATTGGAGTGGTTCTAGGTGATGGAGCTAAAACTAATTTTCTAAATGATTCTTGGCATGCCAAAGGTAAGCTGACTGACTGGATTGACACTGACACTCTTGAAACTATTGGAGCCTCTGATTCTAGTGTAGTTAGTGACTTTATCTTTGGTGGTGAATGGAACTTTCCTTCTTTCATGGAAGATGGGTACAAGATACAGTGAGACAAATTTGCTCTGCTGAATTTAATGTTCAAGAAAGTGACCAACTGATTTGGACAGCAAGCTCCTCGGGTCAGTTCTCCATGAAAGATACTTATTTCTCTCTTTCTTCTCATAATAATAAGCCTATCTGGGAGAATTTAGTGTGGTTTAAAAATCACATCCCAAGACACTCTTTTATCTCTTGGCTAGCTTTACATATAAGAGTAAAGACTAGGAGTAAACTTCTCAAATAAGGCTTAATTAAAAATGCTTCTTGTGTGCTATGTGGTGATGCTATAGAGTCTGAAGACCACTTATTTCATGATTGCCCCTATTCTGCTGGTATATCGGAGGGTCTTATTCTGAAGCTTGGAATTTTTAGAAATTTATCTATTACTTGGGATGAAGATATTATGTGGTGTACTCAGAACTTTAAGGGATCTTCCTGTCACCCTGTTCTTAAGAAATTATTCTTTACTGGCTTTATTTACCAAATTTGGAGAGAAAGAAATAACAGAGTGTTCAATAATCAGTTCAACTCTCAAGATCAGGTTAGCTTACTGGTGGTTCAAGATGTTAGGTTTAAATTGGCAGTTAAAACTCAAACTGAGGAGCATGCAAAATACAATGCTTATCAGCAGATGGATCATAGACTGTCAATTTATTTTAAATCCAAAAACATCATCACTGCTTAGTCCGTCAGGATTATTGGTTACGGTATTTCTACCGCTCCCTGTGGGTTCGACCCGTACTTGCCGCTGTCTACTAGTTAGACACCAGGCGATTGTGGTTATTACATACAGGGTATTCCCATATCACATCAAATTTTGGGGCCGCTGCCGGGGAGCGGTTGTGGAATATTATAATTGGTATTTTGTACATAGTTATTATTATTTTTTCTCTTCATAGCTTATTTTTTCTTTTATTTTTATTTTTTCTTTTAGATCTTTTTACGTAGCTTATTTGATTTTTCTTAGGTACCTTTGAAAAAGCGGGGGTCTAACAACCACACCCAACAATTCGTTTGGCAATCTGAGAGGACTTACTCCAACACACTTTCTAGAGAATCAACTAGACAGTCAGATTCAATCTAGATAAAAGTATATCAAAGAGTTTAATATCTCTAACTTTTAATTCAATCCGCAATCAGCAAATAGAAATCTGCGAGCCCGATTGAATATAAGAGGAGTTAACTTGAATGGTACCAAAGAACAATGTTCAAGTGTCAATCAATGTAAATCAACAACCAAAGGTTGGATATTCTAATTGATTGATCTTAACGCACAACCTGTTGTAGATGGTGGATTTTCAACAAGGGTTAAAATCGTAAAACCATAATTGTAATGCTCCTGATCCAGCAATCATAGGAGTATTGAGGCTCATGTTTCTCATCGAAGCATGAAAGCTCATGCCGTATGAATCTCTGACTGAGAATACTATCTCTCAGAGTATACACAGATGTGCAGTCTCTCAGCTGAGGCAACGACGTATCTCATGAATACTGAGCAATTTCAGTAATTACTTCTATATAGAATTGAAAGATTAGACGGCTCCTAGACGACTTACCTGCTAGTATAGATAAATAACGTCTTCAGGATGTAACAATGTTTTCCCTGACTATGTAAAGAAAATATGACGCTTCAACAAGCTCATATCGCTCAACTCTCAGATAATTAATGCTCTTAGACAACATGCCTGCTAGTATAGAGCCATCAATTAATTATTTATAATCTTTAAATTCATTAGCTGAATATCTGGAAACATTCTATGTTCTTCATAATATTTCGTTACTTCAATTCATGGTTTCCTCGGCAGAATTCCATGGGTTAGTAATAAATATTCAACGAACGGGCATCTGAGCAGCTATCGAGTAAGCCTCGACTAAAATGGTGCAAGTGTACTCAGCAATAATGCACAAATGAGCACCTGAATGCACGAACGAGCATTCCAAAACACGAAGGAACGATGAACCTATGAAAAATAGGAAGAAAAATAATAATAATAAAATATTAGCAAATGCGCTAGGGGACTGGGCCCATCGGCCGACCAGTCACGCCGTGGCCAATCCCACTCCCAATTCTGTATTTATCATATTTTATTATTTTTCGCTGATCTCTTGAAAATCCCTTCATTTGAACAAATCTCCTTCGTCTCAAGGAAAATCCCCAGTCTCATGGTGTTTCCTCGTATCAAAGAAATAATAAAAAATTAGGAAAGGTGTCGCGTGATCGGGCCTGCTAGCCGTGGCCGGTCCCACACGTCATGGTTCCTTATTATTTTATTATTCTCTCATCCCATGAAAATTTCCTGATTTCATGATATTTCCCTCAACTCATGAAAATTACATAAAATTAAGGAAAAGCTCACGGGACCGGGCTCATTGGCCGGTCGGCCATGCCCTACCTGTGGCCGGTCCCACACGCCCTTTCTTATTATTTTAATATTATTTGTTTCCCTCATCTCATGGAAACTCCTTCACTTCAAGGAAAATCCTTAGTTTCAACAAACTCCTTGATTTCATGATATTTCCCTAAAGTCATGAAAATAATATAAAATTAGGGAAAGTACCATGGGACCGTGCTCCTTGGTAGGCCGGCCATACCTTGGCAATAGCCGGTACCACACTTCATGAATCCCTATTTTGTTATTATTATTTCCCTAATCTCATGGAAATTCCTCAGTTTCATGGTATTTTGCTCACATCAGGA
The DNA here is from genome assembly GCF_003573695.1 of Papaver somniferum. Taxonomy (NCBI): domain Eukaryota; kingdom Viridiplantae; phylum Streptophyta; class Magnoliopsida; order Ranunculales; family Papaveraceae; genus Papaver; species Papaver somniferum. Next base: position 3,442,018 of record NW_020620936.1, on the reverse strand, counting down.
AAAATACATAAAATTACGTAAAATTGGGAAAGGTGTTGCGGGACCGAGCTTGCTAGCTGGACGGCCATGCTCTAGCCGTGGACGATCCCACACCTTGCAATATCCTATTTTATTAATTATTTTCATCATCTCACGAAGATTCCTCTGTTTCAGAAAAACCCTGAATCCTTCATATTTTCTCAAAATGTTGCTCAAACGCGCATCAGAAAACATCGAAACTCTCAGGACTGAGACACGGACGTTATGGTGACACGGGCATGTCTCCTTGACCGACCAAGGCCGGCCCCAAGGCTTGCAAATATCCGGTCCCACATGTTTTAACAATTTTTACCTAATTTGCTCAATTGCTCATATTGGGTCCAAACTCTCTTCAAACAACTTGGAGTTTGCTCAAGCGACCATCTGCTGGTCCCACGACCACCAAGGGACTGTCTCATGCCCTCTTGGTCGGTTCCACATCTTTTCAGAATTAGGTTTCATCACCTAAAGCTGGAACGAGCACTATTTTAATAAATGATTAAACCAGCATTTAATCATCTTTTCACCAACTGGCCTTCAAGAGACTTTGGTATTTTTCTCACTCGAGCATCTGGGGTCGACTCATCATCCCATGTAGCCGGTCCATCCTTCACTCTGTGGTTGATTTTCAATAAATCATCAATTGATTAAAAATTAGGGTTTTCGAATCTAGAGCTCTGCAAAAACATGATTCTGAGCAGATTTAAACGCTAATAATTTTACGTTGATCCCATAATCAACACTTTAATAATTATGCTCGGCTCAGATGTCAACATCTAAAATTAACATTTTGCTCAGACGAGCAATATTCTCAGACTAAGGAATATTGGTTCAACTATCAATATTCAACGATATTGACAATTCATCAAACGAGCAACATTTGCTCAGGCGAGCAATATTTTCTCAGACTAAGGAATATTGGTTCAACTATCAACATTCAACGATTCAGCAACATCTGCTCACCTTAGGTTATCAACATTTATCCGATACCTTTTTCTCAACAAACATGTTCAATTCATGAGTCTCAGAACATTTGCAAATCACGTTCGACTCAGCAATACAAGGACTCATCGTCCCATGAAGTCAGCAACTGACTCCACAATCACGAGACATCAATTGTGTCGCATGGGGGGATATTAACTAGGGTTTTGGTCTGGCGGTCTACGACACGTGTGTTCATACAAGTCGTGCAATCAGTTGGAGTAGTTAGCAAAGTAGTGGGTGTAAAATTAACCAAGTCTCCGCACGATGAGCAACTGGTTTTGACACGATTTCCCACTTCCCCACTCTTTGGCTCCAGCAACTGTTACATTTCATGGGATCAAGGTGTTTACAATTCTAGCAGTATAAATAAGTCTCTGAATCATGATTGAAAAGAGGACAATCTCTCGTCAAGCAGAAAACACGAGATTAACAACTCAACGTCTGAGCAATTACTCTCAACAGAGCAAATTCAATCAATCAGAACTTATTTTATTTCTTCACGCAGAATACACAACACACCTACAATCTTCGATCACCATTGATCTCACACATTTTGTTAGAGCATTGCTCGGTTGAACCCACCAAGCGTTGGTATGTCAAGTTTGGTTGTCATATTTTAGTGAATCAAAACTCATTTTAAGAGTCGCTTGATTATGTACTAGAGTTAACCTTCGGATTGGTTAGCTTGAAAGCATTAGGATATAAGACATTACAAGTATTGCGAAGTCTTGAAGATGTGAAGAAGCAAGGAGCTACAACGACAACAATCATCCTTCCACTTGAGTTTAGTGATATTTGACTTGAACTGTTTCATTCCCTAACGTATATTTCAAGTCGTGCATATTGAAAACATAACTGCGAATCATATATGAACTCTAGATAGACATAGTATTAAGGAATACAATACGAGGTGTATTTCTTAACCATTAAACTTTGTAGATAAGACATCTCCATAATCATTTGAATGTTATTGTGATTATGTATGGGTATGAGGTGAGGATTTCATCCTAGGGAACAATGTTTACATGTGTTCTAAGGAAGTATGTTCATAAACTTGTTTTTGAACCGAAAAGGAAATTTGATAGACGCATTTATGTGTCTATTTTGTTCTCAATGTTCTGTATTGTTAGACTCGATTAAATACTTATTGTGTTATTTTATGTTTTTGTAGATGTTTTTGGAAAAATAAGCTCTTGCGGCGAAATTGGCTCGAAAAGTGTTGTTTTACACCCTAGGATAGAGTACTAAAGACACCCCAGAAATGCACCGGAGGAACCCAGAAAGATTACTAAAGGCACCCCAAGGGAATGTGTTATTCGGACTCCAGCAACGGGTAAGGGGGCGACCACTGGATAAGGGGTGACCTTCTTCACAAATTCAAAAAAATATTTTGGCGGGAAAATATTTGCTCTTCACTGGCAGATTTTCTCGATGCATTTGGACGTGATTTGTGCGATTCAATCGCTGAAACTTTGTGGAAAGATGTGATATATCATAATAAAAATGGTATGGGTGTTTGGTTCGACCATAATTGGCTTGAATTGGCTAGGCAATCCACGAGCTGGAAAAAGGGGAATACGTGCAGGGAAGAGTTGTTCACGGGATTCAGCGTGTTTGTACGTGTTTGGATGGAGTTGGGATGCTGTAGAAACTTGTTTGGAGTGTGTTCCACATCAACAGAAGCGCGGAAGAGGAATTAAAGGAAAGAAAATCCCGTATTTCTTTGAAAAAGGAATGAAAATATCCCGAGTAAAAGAAGATTATTTGGGATTAATGGAGGAGATTCAACGCGTGTTTTTGGTTTAAATAGGTTCCCTGGGAGTCCTAGAGGGGGTGTCGAGAGTTTGGGGTCGATAGGAGAGCTCAGGAGCGTGAAATCAAGAGTTGATGAAACTCTGTTTCTGCTCCTGCTGATGATGAATAACACCAAGAACACGAAGAACAGACTCGCAGGGAAAGTCGTTTATCAACAGTGAAACAGACTCACAGGCGTGGGTCTTAGAACCACAACAACAATAGCACTTCTCTTTTATCGTTTTTTTGTGACGCTTTCTGTGGGTCGCACATTAGCTGTTTACACCATTTTCTCTTCTTCTCTTCATTGTAAACACCATTTGAGCAATAAATAAATATTTTGAGCGTGTTTTTATCATGATGAGCTAAACCCAACACTGGGACGATGGAGGAGGGTGAATTTCATACACGGGTAAATTTATTTTATTCTTTTTTATGACTTTTGCATTAATTTAAAGTTGAAATATAATTTGAATTAATTGGTTGTTATTTAATTTGATGATGTATGCTTAGCTTAGGTGTTTTGATACATCATGCTTAGGACTTACAATCGATGTTTTGAGAATCTATCTTGGAAAAATCAGAGTCCATGTTAATTTTATTGAGTTTTAAATTGTCAAAGAATTTATGAATGAACCCTGTGTAGTGAATTCGGCCAAATCCTTAGTCCCAGTACCTCTCGCACATTGTTAATATTTTTGTATATATATTTTTTTTAAATCTAAAAATTCCATTTCCTTCACAAGTCTGAAACGAATCCTATTTACTACAACCTCAAAAAAAAAACATAACCATTTTGGCGCCGCCGACGCGGATTTGTGCTTAGGTAGAATTTTTAGGTTTTTATTATTTTTTATTATTCCATTTGTTCTTTTTACGTCTCTTTGGTTGTGTCTTTGTATTACAGGTTTGAAGTTGGATACTAAAGACCTTGGAATCAAAGCTTAAAGCTAAAAGAGAAGGAAGAAAGACAAAGCAAAAAAAATAAAGAAAAAAGAGAGAGAAAATAAAAAGAGAGATTATGTATTTTTATTTTTTTAAGAGACTTTCCATTTTATTTTTATTTTTTTGTAATTATTATTATTATTTTTTGTATTTCTTTTCATTGGACTGGACTTTGGAAAATTTATTTTAATTTTAAACCCTAGGGAAGGGTTATATAAAAAAAAATTAAATATAAACTGTTTGCAGGGAAGGACGACGATTACAATATCGTCTCGGCCCCTCGGGTTCGCACAATGACACCGGAGTCAGTGGCCCGAGTCGACTACAACGGTTCTTCGCCCGTCTGGTACGGGAGGTAAACTTATAAACACCCGCGAATCTCCTGTCAGCGGGTTTACTGTCTGCCTTAAGGGTGATTATATGTTGAGGACTGAACCGGCTGCTTTAATTTCCTAGTAAAGGGCAAGAACTGGCCATATAAGATAAGGGTTCGGTTTTCATCACCGTTCCCTTCTTGCCCGCCTTAGGAAAACGAAACCTAACGCGAACCCAAGCTTAAAATTTGATTAGAACGAGACCGATAGAGTAACGAGCTTGGTAGGAAAATCTTTCGAAAAATATTGGTTACTCTTTTAAGCATACTTCAAAGTTCTTGATGGTTTCTGTAAGTTGAATGCGTGACTGCGCCGCCTTGTAATACCGGTGAGGCTTTGGGTATCAAAGCTCCACTGAGCTTCCCTCGCCTCGATTCAACTTACATTAGATCGGATTGATTCCAGAGGGGTGTGCTCAAATTGTAACGAATTCCTTTTCGAAGGAATAAAAGCTGGTCTAGAAAACAATCTAAGTGGAGCCATCATGCTTTTTGTTTGCTAGAAATCAGTAGGTTTGATTTGGTCGAGTCATCCTTGTTTGTGATTGTATAGAATTCCCTTGTAATTAAGAATGTCGAACTGGTATGACAGAAGCCAATACAATGAGTATCGATCTGAATTTGAATATGGACATCATCATTTTTATGACCATGGTGGGAATAGTAGTTGGGAACGCCAACCTTTTCAAGGTTATGGTTCATACCATGGTGAGCCCAATTACTATCCACACGCGAATTGGTCTTACGAGCAAGAAAATCAGGAACAATGTAGTACTGGTTAGTCGTTTTTGGAAACTAGTCCTGATTATGATATTTCTGAACCTGTTCCATCTCTAGAAGAGACCCAACAACGGATTGAAAGGACGTATAAACGTTTAGTTGCAATGAATAGTTCAAAAGAAGAGTGTACACGATATTCTGAGATGATAAACGAGAGTGGTGAACGTATAAGTGTTATGCTCAGTGAAATTCAGGCACGTCTAGAGGCAGAAAATGAACAGTTGGCTAATGCTGCTCGAAATAATCTTAATTTCCAAAATAGGGTTTCTAATTCTACCCTTGATATCAATAGTGAATATTTGCCTAATTTATAGGACGAGGCTAGAATAAAAGACACTACTTATTTAGATAAGGTTCAATCATCTTTGTACTATTATGATGATGAGGATAGTAGTAATGAAGAATCTGAAATATGCAGGCATAGTGATCAGGAATCTATTAATCCAATTGAGCTTTATAATGATTATATTATTTCTAGTTCAAATCCAAATAATTTTTATGATTATTCACCTATTCAAAAGGACGAGGATTTGATTAGGGATACCACCGTTTTAGATGATGCAATTTTTCATTTTGATTACGAAGCCGATAGTGGTTTAGAGGAACGGGTTTATTCCGAAAATGTTGTTTTAGAGTCTAGTGACTTAGAAACAATAGTATTAGATGAAGAAGATATACCCGTAGAGATGAGTAAAGATGCACTACCTGATAATAAATTAGAAGAATCAATTGACCATTTTCAAGAATCTAATGATCCAGAAATTAGGGAGATTGTAACTAGTCTATCTAGAGACACTGAAAACTCTAAGTTTGGGGGTGATTATCACCTTCCTAGTGCCTTACCTTTAACTCTCAGAAAGTCCCTTCACTTAGGACTTGATATCTCTGCCTCGACAATTTTACAAAATTACCTTCATACTCGTTTTCCCGAACCTAATGATGTCCAGGAAGAAGTTCAGTCGTTAGAAACCCATCCTATGGTTGATGTGGTTTGCCCAGGCTATGTTCCCAAGATTGACTTTGTTTTCCCACCAAATAGTTTTCTTCCAACTGTGGGAACGTTTATATTCCAGATGTGTCGAATATTAAGTTGTGAGACTAAACCTAAATGCTTTAGGAAATTAGAATAGACACATTTGCTTAAGAATGACCACTACTCTCATTATGGTCAACTTTGTGAGTCAAATCTAATTGACTTAGAGGATCCCAAATTATTCAGGTTGTTCTTATGTGCTTCTAAGTTCTTACTTGAGTTTTTCCATACTCTAATACCTGAACCGTATCTTAGCTTTGAGGAAATCCAACCGATGAAAACCTTTTATTTAGACCCTTTTATAGAGCCTGAACCTGAACCACAACTAGATGTAGTTGTCTTAAGCAAGGGTATGTTCGGTATCTTCTTGGTCTGTTGCAGTTTCCTCTTCTTGTGGGTAACACTTTTTGATCCAGATGACCCACAGTTATTCCGGCTACTACTATCTGATTCTACGTGGTGACTAATCCTTGCTTAGTCTGGCTGAAGACTTTAAACTTAGCACTTCTTGGGAGGTAACCCAATATTCATGCGACACGGTAATATATTTCCTTATCTCTTTTGCTTCATTGGTAACAGTTTATCCTTGTTCATGCTTTTAATTTCATCTTTAGAACATTGAGGACAATGTTAGATTTAAGTGTGGGGGTATGGGAGAAAGTTCTTAGTTGCAATAAATAAGCTCCAGAGACTAGAAATTTATGCTTATTAAGGTTGGCACTAACTAATCTAAGTGGATGGAAGCATTTTGGTTGTAGGATTTGAGGAACCAATCTGATTAGATGGAAACATCTAAAGAGTCTATTCATAAAAGAACAGAGCTCAGGTGTTAGAAAAAGAAAACATGGTAGTTTCGCCATATCCTCGTGATGGAAACATCGAAAGAATCCTGATCACTTCTTTTTTTTTTCTTTTTTTCTTTTTACCATTACTAGGGTGAAATAGAGTGACTAAGATGAAAAAAAAAATTGAGACCAGACCACCAGACCAACCGGAATAAATATAATAAAGTCAACCACTGGTACCCTTGTATATGCCAGATGAGTTGACCTAGAGTTAGGATTATCGACCACTGGTTCCCTTGTATTTTCCAGTGTGTTGATATTAGTCCATACCAGTATCTCAGTCCATTAGGATAGGTTCACCTTAGTCAACATCATCCACATTTTTCTCTACATCCATCTTCTTAATCTATCCATGTGATTGGTTGACTCCGGTTTATGATGTCCAGAAACTATCTGAGTAGAGCTCTGTCACTTTATATGAATTTTAGTATGCTTGAGTGCAAACTCGTGTACAACAATTAGAATTTCACATCAGGGTACTTCCTCCTGTAGTCAATAAGTATGCCAACCAAGGAGATTCTTTAGTGCCTTCCAAGGTTCTGCACAGATAGCTAGGGTCTGGAGTAATGGTTTTGTGGGCACACCTCTGGTAAACCCTCCCGAGATTAACTCGGTTTTATTTATTTTTTATTAGTTTTGCTCGAGGACTAGCAAATAATAAGTTTGGGGGTATTTGATAGACGCATTTATGTATCTATTTGGTTCTCAATGTTCTGTATTGTTAGACTCGATTAAATACTTGTTGTGTTATTTTATGTTTTTGTAGATGTTTTTGGAAAAATAAGCTCTTGCGGCGAAATTGGATCGAAAAGTGGTGTTTTACACCCTAGGATAGAGTACTAAAGACACCCCAGAAATGCACCGGAGGAACCCAGAAAGATTACTAAAGGCACCCCAAGGGAATGTGTTATTCGGACTCCAGCAACGGATAAGGGGGCGACCACTGGATAAGGGGTGACCTTCTTCACAAATTCAAAAAAATATTTTGGCGGGAAAATATTTGCTCTTCACTGACAGATTTTCTCGATTGCATTTGGACGTGATTTTGTGCGATTCAATCGCTGAAATTTTGTGGAAAGATGTGATATATCATAATAAAGATGGTATGGGTGTTTGGTTCGACCATAATTGGCTTGAATTGTCTAGGAAATCCACGAGCTGGAAAAAGGGGAATACGTGCAAGGAAGAGTTGTTCACGGGATTCAGCGTGTTTGTACGTGTTTGGATGGAGTTGGGATGCTGTAGAAACTTGTTTGGAGTGTGTTCCACATCAACAGAAGCGCGGAAGAGGAATTAAAGGAAAGAAAATCCCGTATTTCTTTGAAAAAGGAATGAAAATATCCCGAGTAAAAGAAGATTATTTGGGATTAATGGAGGAGATTCAACGCGTGTTTTTGGTTTAAATAGGTTCCCTGGGAGTCCTATAGGGGGTGTCGAGAGTTTGGGGTCGATAGGAGAGCTCAGGAGCGTGAAATCAAGAGTTGATGAAACTCTGTTTCTGCTCCTGCTGATGATGAAGAACACCAAGAACACGAATAACAGACTCGCAGGGACAGTCGTTTATCAATAGTGAAACAGACTCACAGGCGTGGGTCGTAGGTGTGGGTCTTAGAACCACAGCGACAATAGCACTTCTCTTTTATCGTTCTTTTGTGACGCTTCCCGTGGGTCGCACATTAGCTGTTTACACCATTTTCTCTTCTTCTCTTCATTGTAAACACCATTTGAGCAATAAATAAATATTTTGAGCGTGTTTTTATCATGATGAGCTAAACCCAACACTGGGACGATGGAGGAGGGTGAATTTCATACACGGGTAAATTTATTTTATTATTTTTTATGACTTTTGCATTAATTTAAAATTGAAATATAATTTGAATTAATTGGTTGTTATTTAATTTGATGATGTATGCTTAGCTTAGGTGTTTTGATACATCATGCTTAGGACTTACAATCGATGTTTTGAGAATCTATCTTGGCAAAATCAGAGTCCATGTTAATTTTTTTGAGTTTTAAATTGTCAAAAAATTTATGAATGAACCCTGTGTAGTGAATTCGGCCAAATCCTTAGTCCCAGTACCTCTCGCCCATTGTTAATATTTTTGTATATATATTTTTTTTAAATCTAAAACTTCCATTTCCTTCACAAGTCTGAAACGAATCCTATTTACTACAACCTCAAAAAAAAAACATAATCAAAATTGCTAGGAGTTATTGGTTTTGTTATTCATTACATATCTTACAAACAACCAATATGTGTGATAGAGTATAACCGCTCACAACTTGTTGTGTTCTTGGTAGAACTATTCACAAAGTCCTGACTTTTGTATTGGTATAACTTTTATTAGTAAAACCAATCTTAAGTAATCACATGTGGTATGATCGGATTATGTCTGCCTTGGGGAAAGGGAACCAATCCTAGTAAGGGAAAGGGAACCGATCCTTGTAAGGGAAAGGGAACCGATCCTAGTAAGGAAAAGGGAACCGATCCTTGTAAGGGGTGCAGTACATCAAGGAGAACCGATCCTTGTATGGGATGCAGCAAGGTTTAAAGCAGAAAGGGGAACCGATCCTATGGACATGTGCAACACATATAAGTTAGATACCATATATATGTGGGGAACCGATCCAAGTACCTAGTCAACCGAATCTTTGGAAAGCTAGTGTGACTATGCGTAGTACTCACATAGAGGTAGAACCGAAACTTGTTTTGGTAGAACCGTTAAACCCATAATTGTGATTGAATGTTGGTTTGATCAATCACATAGTTCTTGAAAGTCAGATGAACCAATTCTAAACTTGTTTGGAAGTGTGGCAAATCAGTTTCAAGGTTGTAAGTGTGAAAGAGAACTTACAAAGTAAAGATGTCGACAAACTTTGAACACGTGCTGTGAATGTTTATTTGTATAATTGTTCAAAGATATTCCTTAACGGCTAAGAGAAGAGAATCCCAGGATCGAAACATAAGAAAGTTAAGATTATTTTAATTAAGGTTATTAATTTTACTTTGTATGGAAATTAAAGAATTACTAATGTGCATTTACTGAATTAGACTTTCCGAGATATTTCGATTGTTATTTTTGGACAGAGCATTTCCAGGAATTATGAAAACCGAATCTGTGCTTTTATGAATATATTGAGAATATTTTCGGTTTTGGAAATTCCTTGGTGTCCAAACTTCCTTGTCTATAAATCCACGAAGTTTTCCTTTCTAGCAAACTAATCCTTCGTAACAACAGACTTCCTCTTTTGTCTTTGTTATTGGTGTAGCCGCCTATCGGAGGGGAGAGTAATCTAGTTAGGTGAAATCTCTTATGGCCGCTCGTTTTAAAGTCTTCTTAGGGATTAAAAAGCTCTAGCGCGACCCGTTGGTGGGAAACTAGATAATTGCGGTTTATCTTTGTTTTCTATTGATTTGATTGACTAACGATGGTTGAAATATGATTGCACCTAGTTTGTTTATTCTTGAGAATGTTCTCTTCTGATATAAGATTCACTCAAACTAGTTCAGAGTTTCGACAGGGATCTTTAGACTGTTGTTAGTTCTAAAGACGATCTTGTGATAATCCATTGTTAATAGACTCCATTCTGTGCATGATTGATCACAAGAGATTCAAGTGATTGTGTGCAGGTTTTTATTGAAGATTTAAGAAGATTTGAAGACAAAGAAGATATTGAAGATCTGACATGGGTTTTATAATCTTTGGTGTGCACAATACTTGTTCGGGTAAAATAGGATTCAATTAATAATCGGTTTATCCTTGTGGTAGATTGGATTGATTAATTGGGTAGATCGGCATCAACACGGTTCTTCAGATTAAAGGTGTTATTGGCTTAATCTTAATTGATTACCTTCGGGTGATTAAAAATAAGATAGATCTAGACCCGACGAATGAGTTTATGTCGAGATAAACGGAAGAGCCTTTGTCTGACTCATATCACTTGGTTGAATAAAGTTGATACCAAACAGATTTCTTGTTCCTTTACTGTCTGGAATACGAACCAAAGGGATTGTTCCAAGTAGTGACTTATTCATAAGTTGGAGGCGTGGGAATACCGACGGAACTAGGTGAACTATAGGGTTAGTTAATTGGTCTCAACTATACGAAGTTAGTGTAATTTTGTATAGCGGCTTAATCCCGAGAGTATTCAATTCTGGACTAGGTCCCGGGGTTTTACTGCATTTGCGGTTTCCTCGTTAACAAAATCTTGATGTGTCATTTACTTTTATTTTCCGCATTATAATTGTTTTATTATAATTAAAGTAAACTACACAAACATTAATTCCTATTTACTTGATAAGCAATCCTATTGTGTTTGCTTAAGTCCGAAGCTTTATATCAAGTAAACATACTTTGTTGTTGTATTGTCTAGATCTCGTATCCATAGACGATCATACGAAGTGTGAACCGATTAGTTGTATTGTCTTGACTCAGTCTATAGACAATCACTTTCGGAGAAAGGACTTACAGGCAGGAAAAGTTTTAGCTTGAGGTATATTTGGGTACCCACGCCTTTTCAATTGGTATCATAGCAGGCAAACACGAAAATATCTAACAATCTGTGTTTGGTGCGATCCAACCTATAAGAATTCAATCTATGTCAATTCAGTTAACATTATGCAAGAGTTTGAATGCTCAAAAGTTGAAGATGTTAATACTTCGTTGACTCATGATCCAGGAGTAACGAAAACATATATGTATTTTTCTGAGGAAAAAGAAGTTGCTGATAAAGAGTTGGTAAAACTCCTAAAGCCAATACAATCTCTGTCTTCTAAAGTGTTTATTTTAAAGACAGAGTCGAATATTTTTAAGCAGGAAATCAGAGAAAAAGACATTCAACTGAACTGTCTAGCCAAAGATAAAATGGACCTCGCTGTCAAACTAGAAGCTCTTGGTAAATCTCTTACAAATAAAGAGACACATCATATGATTCTGACTAATGACGCTGTTGTGATTTCTTCTGATGAGGAAACTAAAAGTCCTTGCTCGACTTTTACAGATTGTAACAAAACCGGGTTAATCACATCTGAAACAGATCAAGATGATGGTAGTTTGCCTAAATACATAAAGTTAGAAGAGGATGAGAAACCAGTTTCTAGATCTACTGATGATCAAACGAAATCTTATCCAAAGGAAACTTTGAACCGATTCCGTGTTGACCCTAAGGAATACAATTTGTCAGTCACTTGACAGGAAACTTATACTTCTTCAACATACGGTGGTAAAAATTTTGAAAGAAATTTCTTGTCTTAAAAAACTGAAAGATTATTCCTCAGTAGAAAGACAGATTATACTACATCCCAACAAGATCAACTCAAATGAGTCAGAGGAAAGAGTTGATAATCGCTTCTGCAAAAAGGTTCCTCCACACCCATATCGAAACGGTTCTGGTTTTGATGAGGAACGACTTCAGAAGGAAGGGAAAGAGCGAATCTCTGCTAAAAGAAACAATCAGGAATTTCCGATAGTTGTTTCATATGATCACACTAATGTGAATAATAAGGAAGTCTTTAGAATGAGAAAATCTTACGAAAATCTCATTGAAAGAATTAAGAGAGATCTAGCTATCTCCGTGAATTCTCACGTTAGTACAATTTCTCCACATAATCATATATCTAGAGTTAGAAAAGATCATCATCTTGGGAGAAAATATCTTGGGCAGAAATTCCCTAAAAGAAACATGAACTATGTTTCTGATATTCACTGTAAGCTTGAAAAAGCTTATTCCGATGCAACTTAGTTGTATCGAAATTGTGCATTCTCATCCCTTCTGGGCTCCTAATATTGGATGAGAAAAGCACATAAATGGGAAAGGGCACATATTAAAGAAAGTTCTTAGTAATAAGAGATATTCTGGAATATCTTTTGATTCTACTAAAAGAAGAAGTTCGAAAAAACATATATGTATGTATTTTCGAAAAACCCTGGTTCAAAATTAATAAATTCTCTCTGGAGTTTATTGTCTTTCCTTGATAAATATGTCTCTTATAACTCACAGTGTTACAAGAAGTGATAGAAAGGAAGATTGAAAAGTAGGAAACTGTCAAGGGTTTGTCCCATATCGAAGAATCAGGAAGATTGTCTCAAGAAGCGTGTCTGATAATAACTCTGATAGATCTCAAGAAGAAATTAGTCTCTTTGGGATTGATGATTCAGAATCTACCAAGTGGTTCTCCACTGATGGTATGCATGAATCTATACATGGGTTTGATGAACTCATAAGAAGTCTTTTCTCCTTGATGCAAGAACGAGATGGACTAAAAGAAAGTTTAGAAGAGGCAAAGAGTGATCTTGCTAACTTGAAGCTTCGGTTGGAATATATTGTAAAATTTAAGTGGTTGTGGACAAGTCTCTTAAGAATTGCTTTAAGAGTTTGAACACTGAAGAGACCTCGGTGAACAACAAGAGCACCACTGAAGATTAAGTGATGCGCTATAATACTTAATCTAGTATAATAGACATCAATTTTTGATTTATTTCATTGATTGTATTGGTCTATTATGAATAAAACTATTATGAATAAAATTATTTGATTAGTAATTTTTCTTGTGATAGTTTTCGGTTTACATAGCCTGTGCTTAATTGCTTTTATCTTATTGCTATGTATGTTTATGGGATGTTTGATTTCAGTTTTACTACCTTAATATTCGATCTCACATATTATGAACCCTCATGGTTTGGGTGACTTTTTGATTTAGCGGGATTAAGTTCTAGCCCTAGTAGGTAAGCTTTATCAAAGGATTATGAGGGGTTCTAATAGAAACAATATGTGAAAAAGTCACAATATGTTGAATCCGTTTTGGTTTAGTATAAAAGCATATGTGTTTCGACGGTTTTCAACTTTTGCTTGCAATTGTTAAAACCGGTTTTCAACCTTTCTCTGGTAAAGGTTGAGGTGTGTTGTTATTCTTTTGTTTACGCATAAGGATGACAACATAGTGATATTTTGATACCAATTCTCCCTGAATGAGGATGCAATCATATTGGAGCAGTGGATGCGAAATTGGAGGTAACAATCTTGTTAGTTAATTGTTTTCCTGTTTAAGAAAAGCATGAGTTTATATTATATATATTTGTTGCTTTTGCTTAACAAAATTTAGGTTCAATTAATATTTATTCCATGATGTGTGTGTGGATGTGTGTTTCAATTGGTTCCTGTTAAGAAAAACAATTGTTATCTTTCTTTATTGTGCGGTATCGATCGTTTAGGCTTACAAAATTTCGGTACAATTGATGTGTGTGTGTGATTCAATTGGTTCCTGTAAAGACAAACTATTGTTATCTTGCTTTATTGTGTGGTATCAATTGTTTAGGCTTACAAAATTTCGATACAATTGATGTGTTTGTGATTCAATTGGTTTCGGTTAAGAAAAACTATTGTTATCTTGATTTTGTATAGTATCAATGGTTTAGGCTTACAAAATTACGGTGCAATTGCGGTGCTTTTAATGTCTATGATTGTTTCAATTGCTTCCGGTTGAAGTGAATAATTATGCAAGTTGATTTATTTTGGTTTGTATGAATTATCTATGGATTAACGAAATAATATGTATACGGGATGAGTTGTTTAGTCCAATTCAATTCCGAATAAGAAACTAAGTTAATTCTGATCTTAGTTTGTCTTATCAAAGTGAGGTTTCGGTTATTAAAGTCTAATCGAATGCCTAAACAAAGAAATTCTAGTTAAATAACCTAATATGTGGTTTGTTTAAAATTGAAAGGTCTAAGTTTATGGATAATGACACCCTGATGAGAAAAATGGAGTTTATCTTTATTTTGGTCTTATCGAATTAAGCGGTTGTTTTTGAACAATAGGTTTAGCAAAGGAACCAATGTGATTAGTTGTTTTTGATTTGCTAAACTAAATGGGAAAAATTGTTTCGGGCAATTGTTTCCTTGGTAACATATCAAAATAAGACTACTTGTAGTTTGGGTTTTGATATTAGTCATCAGAACGTGATGTGTGGAACCCTCGTGCCTAACTCTACAGGTTTGCAAGTCTATTCTGAGATTTGTAAGATTCTTTTCGTGTTGTCCTTTATTTTTTCGTTTCATTGTAATTTTTGTGACAAAAAGGGGGAGAAATATATGGAGTAAACAAGTGATATTGGCATTGATTTTATATTAATTGGTATCACTAAGGAAAAAAACATTGGTACTTGAATGTCTTATCTAACGAAAGAGTGAAAGCACAAACTAAGGGGGAGTAGCATGTCATATTGATTGGTATAACAAAGACTGCGGTTTAACAAAGCGAATACTCTTTTTCTTTGTTATTATAATGTCAACAACGGCATTTTCAAGGATTGAATGTAAGCAGTTTTACTGTGTTGTTGAATCGGGAATCAAGCGGATTGAAATGAATTCTTGTAATTTGTTTATCCATATGATGTAAGAGTTTTGTCACTAAAATTGACAAAGGGGGAGACTGTTAGATCATTGCTCGGTTGAACCCACCAAGCGTTGGTATGTAAAGTTTGGTTGTCATATTTTAGTGAATCAAAACTCATGTTAAGAGTCGCTTGATTATGTACTAGAGTTAAACTTCCTATAGGTTAGCTTGAAAGCATTAGGATATGAGACATTACAAGTATTGCGAAGTTTTGAAGATGTGAAGAAGTAAGGAGCTACAACGATAACTATTATCCTTCCACTTGAGGTTAGTGATATTTGACTTGAACTGTTTCATTCCCTAACGTATCTTTCAAGTCGTGCATATTGAAAACATAACTGCGAAGCATATATGAACTCTAGATAGACATAGTATTAAGGAATACAATACGAGGTTTATTTCTTAACCATTAAACTTTGTAGATAAGACATCACCATAATCATTTGAATGTTATTGTGATTATGTATGGGTATGAGGTGAGGATTTCATCCTAGAGAACAATGTTTACATGTGTTCTAAGGAAGTAAGTTCATAAACTTGTTTGTGAACCGAAAAGGAAATTTCCAGGAGTTATTGGTTTTGTTATTCATTGCATATCTTATGAACAACCAATATGTATGATAGAGTATACCCGCTCGCAACTTGTTGTGTTCTTGGTAGAACTGTTCACAAAGTCCTGACTTTTGTATTGGTATAACTTTTATTAGTAAAACCAATCTTAAGTAATCACCTGTGGTATGATCGGATTATGTCTTCCTTCCGGAAAGGGAACCGATCCTAGTAAGGGAAAGGGAACCGATCCTTGTAAGGGGTGCAGTACATCAAGGGGAACCGATCCTTGTACGGGGTGCAACAAGGTTTATAGAAGAAAAGAGAACCGATCCTATGGACATGTGAAACACATATAAGTTATATACCATATATATGTGGGGAACCGATCCTAGTACCTAGTCAACCGAATCTTTGGGAAGCTAGCGTGACTATGCGTAGTACTTACTTGGAGTTAGAACCGAAACTTATTTTGGTAGAACCGTTAAACCCATGATTGTGATTGAATGTTGGTTTGATCAATCACATAGTTCTTGAAAGTCAGATGAACCAATTCTAAACTTGTTTGGAAGTGTGGCAAATCGGTTTCAAGGTTGTAAGTTTGAAAGAGAACTTACAAAGTAAAGATGTCGACAAACTTTGAATACGTGCTGTGAATGTTTATTTATATTATTTTTCAAACATATTCCTTAACGGCTAAGGGAAGAGAATCCCAGGATCGAAAATAAAAAAGTTAAGAATCTTTTAATTAAGGTTATTAATTTTACTTTGTAGGGAAATTACATAATTAGTAATGTGCATTTACTAATTAGATTTTCCGAGAGATTTCGATTGTTATTTTTGGACAGAGCATTTCTAGGAATTATGAAAATCGAATCTATGCTTTTATGAATATCTTGAGAATATTTTCGTTTTTGGAAATTCCTTGGTGTCCAAACTTCCTTGTCTATAAATACACGAAGTTTGCCTTTCTAGCAAACTAATCCTTCGTAACAACAAATTTCCTCTTTTGTCTTTGTTACTGGTGTAGCCGCCTATCGAAGAGGAGAGTAATCTAATTAGGTGAAATCTCTTACGGCCGCTCGTTTTAAAGTCTTCTTTGGGATTGAGAATCTCTAGCGCGACCCGTTGCTGGGAAACTAGATAATTGCGGTTTATCTTTGTTTTCGATTGATTTGGTTGACTAACGGTGGTTGAAATCTGATTTCACCTAGTTTGTTTATTCTTGAGAATATTCTCTTCCGATATAAGATTCACTCAAACTAGTTCAGAGTTTCGACATGGATCTTTAGACTGTTGTTAGTTCTAAAGACGATCTTGTGATAATCCATTGTTAACATACTCTGTTCTGTGCGTGATTGATCACAAGAGATTCAAGTGATTGTGTGCAGGTTTTTATTGAAGATTTAAAAATATTTGAAGACAAATATGATATTGAAGATCTGACTTAGGTTTTATAATCTTTGGTGTGCACAATACTTGTTTGGGTAAAAAAGGATTCAATTAATAATCGGTTTATCCTTGTGGTAGATTGGATTGATTAATTGAGTAGATCGGCATCAACACTGTTCTTCGGATTATAGGTGTTGTTGGCTTAATCTTAATTGATTACCTTCGGGTGATTAAACATAAGATAGATCTAGACCCGACGAAGGAGTTTATGTTGAGATAAACGGAAGAGCCTTTGTCTGACTCATATCACTTGGTTGAATAGATTTGATACCAAACAGATTTCTTGTTCCTTTACTGTTTGGAATACGAAACAAAGGGATTGTTCCAAGTACGTGACTTATTCATAAGTTGGAGGCGTGGGAATACAGACGGAACTAGGTGAACTACAAGGTTAGTTACTTGGTCTCAACTATATGAAGTTAGTGTAATTTTGTGTAGAGGCTTAATCCTGAGAGTATTCAATTCTGGACTAGGTCCCGGGTTTTTTTTTGCATTTGCGGTTTCCTCGTTAACAAATCTTGCTGTGTCATTTACTTTTATTTTCAGCATTATAATTGTTTTCTTATAATTAAAGTAAATTACACAAATGTTAATTTCTATTTACTTGATAAGTAATCTTATTGTGTTTGCTTAAGTCCGAACCTTTATATCAAGAAACATACTTCGTTGTTGTCTTGTCTCGATCTCGTATCCATAGACGATCACAAGAAGTGTGAACCGATTAGTTGTATTGTCTCGACTCAGTCTATAAACAATCACTTTCGGAGAAAGGACTTATAGGTAGGAAAAGTTTTAGCTTGAGGTATATTTGGGTACCCTCTCCTTTTCAATTGGTATCAGAGCAGGCAAACACGAAAAGATCTAACAATCTGTGTTTGGTGCGATCCAACCTATAAGAATGAACTCGAGTTCTCATGAATCGACTTTAATTAACGTACCTCCAAGATTTGACAGAACAAACTATCTAAGGTGGAAATCTGCTATGATATCTTTTCTTCAATCACGAGACTTTAATACTTGGTTATTAGTCGTCAATGGTTATACTCTTCCAAAGAGAGAAAATTCATAAACTGAACTTAAACGTTTAGTAGAGTTTTCGAACGAAGAAAAGGCACTTGCAAAGAAAAATTCAGATGGTTTGAATGCTAATATTCATGCTGTAAGCCGTGACTTACAACATCATGTGTCTACAAGTCAGACTTCGAAAGAAGCTTGGAATAATCTTCAGATCGTATTCGAAGGAAATTCTTAAGAGAAAGATGCTAGACTTCAAACCCTCACTTCTGAGTGGGAAAACCTTCGAATGGATGAAAACGACACTTTTGAGGAGTTTCACATTAAACTCTCTAAGATAATTAATGCTTCTTTATCGTTAGGAAAGACTATTTCTGAAAAGGATATAGTATGCAAGATTCTCAGATCGTTGCCATCAAGATACAATTCTAATAAACATGCAATCATAGAAGCAAATGATCTTTCAACTCTCACATGAAGCACACTCGTTGGTAAGTTAAAGATCTTTGATCATGAATCACAGTCTATTCAAATTAAAGGAATCGCTTTTAAAGCAAAAATTCCAAATGCTCAAATGGAAAGGAATAGACAGTTGGATGATTCAATTGAACTGATTGCAGAAAATTCTGATGATGAGATTGAACAATCTTTATCATTAATTACTAGACAGTTTCGAGATCTCTTGAAGAAAAGAAACAAGAGATTCGTTAAGGATACTTATCGATCTTCTCGACCGCATGATCGAGTTCCTGTCAAAAAGGATCAGGAAGAGGATGATGAATATCAGCGGAAGTGCTTCAAGTGTAAAGGGTTTGGTCATATTGCTAAAGATTGTACCAATTTTAAGAAATACACTAGAAGCAAGGCATTGGCTGTAACTCTAGATGAGTCCTCTGAGTCATACGATTCTGAAAATGAGGAAACAACTAATGTTGCATTAGTTGTCAATCTTATTTCAACCTCCACCATTAGTGATTTACCCATGTTAAGAATGGACATGACTTCCGATGTTATTAAATCATCTAAAGGTAAAGGGAGAAATAAGAAAAGATGCAAAAACTATCTTAATAGAATTGCTAAAAGTTGCGTATGAAATTTCAGTCTATCCCAAGATACTTCGTTGGTTCGAGGTAATAGAAAGAGATCTTTTCATACTATACTAGATCAAGAACACTCTGGTTGTTCAAAATTCCATAATGAGAGAAAATCTCATACTAATACCACTTGATCGGTATTAGAATTCTTCCTCATCTCGTGTGCCATTTTTTGAGTGAGGAACAAGAAAAATCAAGGCACTTTTGCGTAGATTATGGAAATAATATCTGGTATTTGAAGATATTTAATATATTCGTATCTTTAGGAATATTATATTTTCGGAAGTATGAAAAATATAAAAAATCTCTTCTCCTATTTTGATCATTCCTTGTCCGAACTATGGGTCTGGATCAAATGGTTTCTCTGGAGAAGATGCAAGATCAGAAAGATCATCTTAAAACTGAGTCTGGATTATCTCTCGACATTAAGGGTAAAATCAGAAAGGGAGATTGGCTTAGCAAGAAGGAAAGAGAGAATAATCTGAAGAAAGATCAGTGTATTGAGGCATTGACACATTTTTCTGTTCAATCAAAGACAGAACTACATGCTCTTGCAGAATCCTTCACGAAAATTTCTCATATGTAAGAGATTCTGGTCAAGTAACAAGGGTTTCTACTTGAATAAATTCAAAAGCTTAAAAGTAGTAATCCACCTTCATTCAGCACGGATATGAAGGACTAGGTTGCATAGTATAATAGACATCAATTTTTGATTTATTTCATTGATTGTATTGGTCTATTATGAATAAAACTATTATGAATAAAATTATTTGATTAGTAATTTTTCTTGTGATATTTTTTGGTTTACATAGCATGTGCTTAATTGCTTTTATCTTATTGCTATGTATGCTTATGGGATGTTTGATTTTGGTTTTACTACCTTGATATTCGATCTCATATATTATGAACCCTCATGGTTTGGGTGACTTTTTGATTTAGCGGGATTAAGTTCTAGCCCTAGTAGCTAGGCTTTATCAAAGGATTATGAGGGGTTATAATAGAAACGGTATGTGAAAAATTCACAATATGTTGAATCCGTTTTGGTTTAGCATAAAAGCATATGTGTTTCGACGGTTTTCAACTTTTGCTTGCAATTGTTAAAACCGGTTTTCAACCTTTCTCTGGTAAAGGTTGAGGTGTGTTGTTATTCTTTTGTTTATGCATAAGGATGACAACGTGGTCACATTTCGATATCAATTCTCCCTGGACGAAGATGCAATCATATTGGAGAAGTGGATGGGAAATTGGAGGTAACAATCTTGTTAGTTAATTGTTTTCCTGTTTAAGAAAAGCCCGAGTTTATATTATATATATTGTTGCTTTTTCTTAACAAAATTTAGGTTCAATTGATATTTATTCCATGATGTGTGTGTGGATGTGTGTTACAATTGGTTCCTGTTAAGAAAAACTATTGTTATCTTGCTTTATTGTGTGGTATCAATCGTTTAGGCTTACAAAATTTCTGTACAATTGATGTGTGTCTGATTCAATTGGTTCCGGTTAAGAAAAACTATTTTTATCTTGCTTTTGTATAGTATCAATGGTTTAGGCTTACAAAATTACGGTGCAATTGCGGTGCTTTTAATGTCTATGATTGTTTCAATTGCTTCCGGTTGAGGTGGATAATTATGCAAGTTGATTTATTTTGGTTTGTATGAATTATTTATGGCTTAACGAAATAATATGTGTACGGGATGATTTGTTTAGTCCAATTCGATTCTGAATAAGAAACTAAGTTAATTCTGATCTTAGTTTGTCTTATCAAAGTAATGTTTCGGTTATTCAAGTCTAATCGAATGCCTAAACAAAGAAATGCTAGTTAACTAACCCAATATTTGGTTTGTTTAAAATTGAAAGGTCTAAGTTGATGGATAATTAGAACCTGATGAGAAAATTGGAGTTATCTTTATTTTGGTCTTATCGAATTAAGCGGTTGGTTTTGAACAATCGGTTTAGCAGAGTAACTAATGTGATTAGTTGTTTTTGGTTTGCTAAACTAAATGGGAAAAATTGTCTCTGGTAATTGTTTCCATGGTAACATATCAAAATAAGACTACTTGTAGTTTCGGTTTTGATATTGGTTATAAGAACATGATGTGTGGAACCCTCGTGCCTAACTCTACAGGTTTGCAAGTCTATTCTGAGATTTGAAAGATTCTTTTCATGTTGTCCTTTATTATTTCGTTTCTTTGTCATTTTTGTGAGAAAAAGGGGGAGAAATATATGAAGTAAACAAGTGATACTGACATTGATTTTATATTAATTGGTATCACTAAGGAAAAGAACATTGGTACTTGAATGTTTTATATAACGAAAGAGTGAAAGCACAAACTAAGGGGGAGTAACATGTCATATTGATTGGTATAACAAAGACGTGCAGATTGAATATCTACCTATCTTCCTTAGGGGGAGTATTTGCTTTGTTATTATAATGTCAACAACGGCATTTTCAAGGATTGAATATAAGCAGTTTTACTGTGCCGTTGAATCAGGAATCAAACGAAGTGTAATGAATTCTTGTAATTTGTTTATCCATATGATGTAAGAGTTTTGTCACTAAAATTGACAAAGGGGGAGATTGTTAGAGCATTGCTCGGTTGAACCCACCAAGCGTTGGTATGTCAAGTTTGGTTGTCATATTTTAGTGAATCAAAACTCATGTTAAGAGTCGCTTGATTATGTACTAGAGTTAAACTTCGTATAGGTTAGATTGAAAGCATTAGGATATGAGACATTACAAGTATTGCAAAGTCTTGAAGATATGAAGAAGCAAGGAGCTACAACGATAACAATCATCCTTCCACTTGAGGTTAGTGATATTTGAATTGAACTGTTTCATTCCCTAACATATCTTTCAAGTCGTGCATATTGAAAACATAACTGCGAATCATATATGAACTCTAGATATCCATAGTATTAAGGAATACAATACGAGGTTTATTGCTTAACCATTAAACTTTGTAGATAAGACATCGCCATAATCATTTGAATGCTATTGTGATTATGTATGGGTATGAGGTGAGGATTTCATCCTAGGGAACAATGTTTACATGTGTTCTAAGGAAGTAAGTTCATAAACTTGTTTGTGAACCGAAAAGGAAATTTCCAGGAGTTATTGGTTTTTTTATTCGTTGCATATCTTATGAACAACCAATATGTGTGATAGAGTATAACCGCTCACAACTTGTTGTGTTCTTGGTAGAACTATTCACAAAGTCCTGACTTTTGTATTGGTATAACTTTTATTAATAAAACCAATCTTAAGTAATCACCTGTGGTATGATCGGATTATGTCTGCCTTGGGTAAAGGGAACCGATCCTAGTAAGGGAAAGGGAACCGATCCTTGTAAGGGAAAGGGAACCGATCCTAGTAAGGGAAAGGGAACCGATCCTTGTAAGGGGTGTAGTACATCAAGGGGAACCGATCCTTGTATGGGGTGCAGCAAGGTTTATAGCAGAAAGGGGAACCGATCCTATGGACATGTGCAACACATATAAGTTAGATACCATATATATGTTGGGAACCAATCCTAGTACCTAGTCAACCGAATCTTTGGGAAGCTAGTGTGACTATGCATAGTACTCACATGGAGGTAGAACCGAAACTTGTTTTGGTAGAACCGTTAAACCCATGATTATGATTGAATGTTGGTCTGATTAATCACATAGTTCTTGAAAGTCAGATGAACCAATTCTAAACTTGTTTGGAAGTGTGGCAAATCGGTTTCAGGGTTGTAAGTGTGAAAGAGAACTTACAAAGTAAAGATGTCGACAAACTTTGAACACGTGATGTGAATGTTTATTTATATAATTGTTCAAAGATATTCCTTAACGGCTAAGGGAAGAGAATCCCAGGATCGAAACATAAGAAAGTTAAGAATATTTTAATTAAGGTTATTAATTTTACTATGTAGGGAAATTACAGAATTAGTAATGTGAATTTACTAATTAGATTTTCCGAGAGATTTCGATTGTTATTTTTGGACAGAGCATTTCCAGGAATTATGAAAACTGAATATTTTCTTTTATGAATATCTTGAGAATATTTTCGGTTTTGGAAATTCCTTGGTGTCCAAATTTCCTTGTCTATAAACACACGAAGTTTGCCTTTCTATCAAACTAATCCTTCGTAACAACAGACTTCCTCTTTTGTCTTTGTTACTGGTGTAGCCGCCTATCGGAGAGGAGAGTAATCTAATTAGGTGAAATCTCTTACTACCGCTCGTTTTAAAGTCTTCTTTGGGATTAAGAAGCTCTAGCGCGACCCGTTGGTGGGAAACTAGATAATTGCGGTTTATCTTTGTTTTCGATTGATTTGATTGACTAACGATGGTTGAAATATGATTGCAACTAGTTTGTTTATTCTTGAGAATGTTCTCTTCTGATATAAGATTCACTCAAACTAGTTCAGAGTTTCGACAGGGATCTTTAGACTGTTGTTAGTTCTAAAGACGATCTTATGATAATCCATTGTTAATAGACTCCGTTCTGTGCGTGATTGATCACAAGAGATTCAAGTGGTTGTGTGTAGGTTTTTATTGAAGATTTAAGAAGATTTGATGACAAAGAAGATATTGAAGATCTGACTTGGGTTTTATAATCTTTGGTGTGCACAATACTTGTTTGGATAAAAAAAGGATCCAATTAATAATCGGTTTATCCTTGTGGTAGATTGGATTGATTAATTGAGTAGATCGGAATCAACACTGTTCTTCGTATTATAGGTGTTGTTGGCTTAATCTTAATTGATTACCTTCGGGTGATTAAACATAAGATATATTTAGACCCGACGAAGGAGTTTATGTTGAGATAAACGGAAGAGCCTTTGTCTACTTGGTTGAATAGAGTTGATACCAAACAAATTTCTTGATCCTTTACTGTTTGGAATACGAAACAAAGGGATTGTTCTAAGTACGTGACTTATTCATAAGTTGGAGGCGTGGGAATACAAACGGAACTAGGTGAACTATAAGTTTAGTTACTTGGTCTCAACTATACTAAGTTAGTGTAATTTTGTGTAGCGGCTTAATCCTGAGAGTATTCAATTCTGGACTAGGTCCCGGGGTTTTTCTGTATTTGCGGTTTCCTCGTTAACAAAATCTTGCTGTGTCATTTACTTTTATTTTCCGCGTTATAATTGTTTTATTATAATTAAAGTAAATTACACAAACGTTAATTCCTATTTACTTGATAAGCAATCCTATTGTGTTTGGTTAAGTCTGAACCTTTATATCAAGTAAACATACTTTGTTGTTGTATTGTCTCGATCTCGTATCCATAGACGATCACACGAAGTGTGAACCGATTAGTTGTATTGTCTCGACTCAGTCTATAGACAATCACTTTCAGAGAAAGGACTTATAGGTAGGAAAAGTTTTAGCTTGAGGTATATTTGTGTACCCTCGCCTTTTCAGAGTATCCTCCGCACGGTCGTCTCCTCAATTCCGTAAAAACCAGCAAATCAGTTTTCGCCATCTACACCTGTGATTTTCAATTATATACCAAAATAGAATGCGGAAAAGAAATAACACAGACACCCGAATTATATACCAAAATAGAATGCAGAAAAACCCCGGGACCTAGTTCAGATTGAACACCACACTGTATTAAGCCGCTACAGATATTAGCCTACTACCAATGAACTTTAGACTAGACTGTAGTTGAACCCTAACCAATCTCACACTGATTCAAGGTACAGTTGCGCTCTTTACATCTCTGATCCCAGCAGGATACTATGCACTTGATTCCCTCAGTTGATCTCACCCACAACCAAGAGTTTCTACGACCCAAAGTCGAAGACTTGATAAACAAATCTGTCTCACACAGAAAAGTCTATAAGATTGAATAAATCTGTCTCCCACAAAAATACCCCAAGAGTTTTTTGTTCCGTCTTTTGATAAATCAAGGTGAACAAGAACCAATTGATAAACCAGACTTACACTACCGAAGAACAACTTAGTATTATCAATCATCTCACAATAATCTAAATCGTATGATGGCGAAACTAGATATTGTGGAATCACAAACGATAAGACGAAGATGTTTGAGATCACGTTTTATCTTGCCTATCGGAGAAATTAATCTCGAGCAAATCTTAGAGAAGATAGTACTCAAACGATAGAATCGGGAAAGATCAGAACATGCAACTACAAAGAGAAATAGTTGTGTCTGGCTTCACAATCCCAATGAAGACTTTCAAGTCGTTAACCTACAAGTTTTAGGAAAACCTAAGATTAAAGGAGAATTGACTCTAGCTTATGCAACTAGTAACACACAGGAGGTGTGAGGATTAGGTTTCCCAGTTGCTAGAGTTCTCCTTTATATAGTTTTCAAATCAGGGTTTGCACTCTAAGTTACCTTGGTAACAAAGCATTCAATATTCACCGTTAGATGAAAAACCTGATTCAACCAAGGTAATATCTTTCAACCGTTATATCGAACTTAGCTTGTTACACACAAATGAAATGTACCCTCATTTAGGTTTATGAACCGTACTCAAACTTGTACACCCATGTTGGCTCAACAATAGTCATCCGAAGTTAGCCATATGATAACTCTCATATCAACCATATTCATCTTATCCATAACTAGTTCAAATGACTCAAATGAAACTAGTTAAAGAGTCATTCAATTGCTATATTCTCATAGAAATATACAAGAACACAATCGAAAAAAAATCGGTTTGATTCACTCGAATCAATTCATGAACATTATAGCCACGGTTTGCAAATATTGTATTCCTTATTATATAAATGTTTAAGTTCATGTACACAACCGATTTTAGAAAGTAACTCACCCAAGTACGCAAACGGGTACGCATACTTGAGTAGTCGGACTTGAGTTTGGTTACGCCAGTACGCGTACGGGTGTGCATACTTCAACACATTCCAAACTCCAGCAGATTTTCACGGACGTAAAATTTCCGCCGGTATGCGTACGGGTACGCATACTTGCCCAGACATCAGTAACCACCAGTACGCGTACGGGTACACATACTTCAGGTTCCCGGTTTCGGACTTGTACACTAATGTGACTAACACACTATGCTTATATCCAAACATGGCTACATGATTCTAAACTCTTTATTTCAATCATTGAAACTTTCTTAGAGGACGCTATATAGTTATTGTTCACAAACTATTTTTCGTCAAAGCGATTTTCAAGTTATTGAAATTATCATAATGAAACATTCCAAGACAACACCAAAGGATTGTATCATACAAACCATGTAAGATGTGACTCGGGAATTTTCATATGATCTTATTCGGACTTTCATCACGAATGTAAGATGAATTCGGCCGAAGCGAAAGCTTGCCAACACATATTCTGAGAAATATATAAGCGAGATAAACTCAGCTCGAAATCTCAAATGTGTATAATAGAAAACTATATCGTAACACGACTTATGTCTCAATGTAGGAGATAGAGTAGAAACAGACTTTCCAAGTGATAGATAAGTTTCAGCCTCCACATACCTTTTGTCTATGAAGTTCCACAAGCTCCCCTTAGTAGTTCTTCGTCTTCAAGAGATGAACGCCATGAAGTCTAAAGATCAACTACACAATCTATGTCCTAGTTCCGAGACATCTAAATAGGCTAGAAATCAAGACTCATAGTTTTGATCACTAACATTGACAAACATGCTTGAGATAGCAACGCATGCGAGTTAGACCGAGCAATGCTCTAACAACCTTAGTTTGACGAGTGGCGATTGGAATCAACAACTGGCCTAAAGTAAGTACTTGATATTCTCGCAAATCTTTTGCAAGGTGAGTTATTGGGAAAATTTTACTTTGTACTATGGTTTCCAGTGAGTTGACTTGTTTCATAGCTTTTTGGAATCTTACCAAAAGATCTGAGACAGGGGAGTCATCTGATAATTCACCCGAGGAGGATACATATGAACCTTCTTATTATCAGGAACCTGTTAGAGCCGAGTGTCTAAATATGATCATTTAGGTCCTTGTGAAGGTTATGATCATCACCAACCACACCCTGATTATGAGCCACAATGTGTTGATTCCAATTATTATTCACACATTTCTCCCTCACAGTATGAGAGACATGATCAATCTTACTGTGACCCATCGACATCACAATTATCTTTGCTAGAATTCCTCAATATTGACATTTTTGAACAGACTAAAGCTAATGAGTTATTTTTTGATGAGCTGAGTAAAACCCATGCTTATATTGCTCAACTTGCTGAACAAACTGATTTATCGATTGCTCAACTAACGCAGTCGGTAAAAGATTTTGCTCTTACCGAGACGACAAGTTCTAATTTTTCTAAAACTCTTGATATTTATGATGATACCGATTTAACTAATGAATCAATGTGTATGGATAATGATGATGAACTTGATAGTCGTCATCATAGGAATAGAGACATTGTCATACCAAGTGAAAGTGGTGTATTTATTCTAACTCCTGATCCTGTTAATGATCAATCACCTATTCAAAAGGATGAGTTTAGGATTGAGGACACCATTCTTTTAGACGGTGTGACATATCAGTGCTATAACAATGATGCTTATGAAGAATGTGTTAATTCTGAGGAAACTGTAGTTAAGTCTAATGACTTAGAAACATTACACTCTATCTATAAGGTTTTTTTCAATCATCTTTATTATGACATTCCTATTGATTCCTTGGTTAAATAACAAAAAAAAAGAAGATTATGATGATGATTTAGTATAGAGTCACAAACCCAGTGGAGAAGTTAATATACCTAGAATTTTTAGCACAAATTTTCATAAGATTCCTAATTTTGGATTAGAACTGCGTGCTTCTCCAGTATTACTAGATTATTTTTCATCTCGTGACTTCTCATTGCATGTGCACGACTTCCAGATCGTTTCAGTTCTCATCTGTAGCGAACCCTTTGACTCGGTTATTTTTGATCAAAATGATACATCCTTTCCAAAAACCAGGTTTTGGGGTAGCACTTTTCTTTTGATAATCTCTATATCTTTACATTGCTTCAGCGAGGATTTGAGGTTGTCATCGGTTGTATATAATGTGCTCTTGGTTGATCCCCAAATATTCAGGTTGTTGATATATGGAGAATCTTGTTTGTATATTCCAGTAGGTAAGTCTATGTTCTTGTTTTATTTTTATTTGATTATTTTTGCACATCATTTAAGAAATTTCTCATCTTAATTTCTAAGTTGGATGACTCAATTACATTGAAGAGAATGTAATGTTTAAGTGTGGGGGAGTGGCATCTTCGTTAGGAATTTTCATTGAAAAATTGCATGATATGACCAGCTGTAGAGCTGGTCTTTAAAAAAAATGACCAGTTGTTTAGCGGGTCTACATAAAAAAAAAAGAATATTATTTTTAAAATATCTTCTATGACCAGCTGTTTAGCAGGTCTACAATTAAAAAAAATGATCAGATGTTTGGCGGGTCTTTCTGTCTAGCTGTTTAGCAGACATCTCTACCCACTGTTTAGTGGATCCGTTTAGCTGTTTAGCAGACATCTTTATCCATTGTTTAGTAGATCCGTCTCGCTATTTAGAAGACATCTCTACACCACTGTTTAGTGGAATCGTCTCGCTATTTGGAAAACATCGCTCTTTATCCAGCTGTGGAGTGGATATATTTTTTGTTTTGCTCGGGACTAGCAAAATATAAGTGCGGGGATGTTGATAAAAACGTATGTGCTACATTTTATACTCATATTTATATTAGTTAGGACTCGATATTTTGGCTAATAACACTACTTTAATGTTTTTGTAGAAAGTGCAAGTAAACCCGATCACTCAGGAAATAAACGGCTAAACTGGAAGCTATATGGGAAGCTATACTCCTCGGCTTTGGGCAAGATTTGGTTAACTGGGCCGTTAGGTGTATATATTTTGAAAGTTTGAAAACAATTTATGGAGAGAAAAATGATGTACAGGTGGTGAAGGAAATCATTCCACGATGATGGTGGGCACGTGATGGATGGTGGCATTTGAGTGCATTTTGTGTTTTACCACGAGTGACCATTTCACCCGTGGATTAAAATGGAAAGAAAATTGAAAAGAAAAAGGTAAGTAACATCAGCTCACCTACCTTTATTAGTGGGATTGAATAAATGCAGTCGATACGTAAAGTCATGAACATATTTTCTTTCCAAAGTGGATTCATAAAATTGGTTAAAAAGACCAAAATCAACAATTCCTTGGTGAAATGGATAGTTAGATTTTGATACTGTTTAAATGGACAAAAATATAAAAATAGGCAGGATGTAACCAATTTCATCGTCCCCATTTTCAAATATTTTTTCTTATTTTTAATTTACACAGGATGTATCCAGTTTCATCCTTGCTATTTTTTAAATTTAAGTTAGGATGAATCCAGTTTCATCCTTGCTATTTTTTTTTTGGCCATTTCATCCAAACTATTTCTTACTCGCCCATTTGAACCGTGATTTAAAAATATTTGGACAAATGACCCATTTTCCGAAATGGATTCTATGACGCCATCCATGCATGCACTGTTTTAGGGGAGATTCTTGTTCGGTGGGGGTGGGGGGGGGGGATTCTTCTGGTTGGTTACGGATGAAGGAGAGGATAGGTCGGTTTTTCTTGGGGAGTTTGGTTTTCTTCTCTGGTCGGTGACAGGCAGAGGTAAAGGAAGACAGACGGTGTGGGATGCCGTGCCATTTGAGGAGCTTATACGGATTGAAGAGACGACACCGTTCTTTGATATCGGTTTAATCTTTTTCTTTCTTATGATTGTTTTTATGGATTTTGAGAAATTCATAGCCATGTTCTAATAATTTTGTAACTAGGGTTTTACGAAAGTGATTGTCTATGGACTAAGTCAAGACAATACAATGAATCGGTTCACACTTTGTGTGATCGTCCATGGATACGAGATTGAGACAATACGACAACAAGATAACTTGTGTGATTAACTATGAATACAAGATCGAGAAAATACAACAATGAAGTATGATTTCTTGATAATAGGTTCGGACTTAACCAAACACAATAAGATTGCTATCAAGTAATTAGAAATTAACGTTTGTGTATTTTACTTCTAATTATAATAAAAACAATTATAATTGAGGAAATAGAAAAGTAAAAGACACAGCAAGATTTTGTTAACGAGAAAACCGCAAATGCAGAAAAATCTCGGGACCTTGTCCAGAATTGAATACTCTCAGGATTAAACCGCTATACAAAATCTAAACCAACTTCGTATAGTTGAAACCAAGCAACTAAACCTATAGTTCACCTAGTTCCGTTTGTATCCCAGCGCCTCCAACTTGCAATAAGTCACGCACTTGGAACAATTCCTTTGGTTCGTATTCCAAACATTAAAGGAACAACAAATCTGTTTGGTAACAACTCTTTTCAAACAAGTGATATGAGTTTGACAAAAGACTCTTCCGTTTATCCCAATAAACTCCTTTGTCAGATTCTTAGATCAATCTATCAACGACTACCAAGGTAATTGTTTAGACTATGCAATCAATACTCTTAATCACAAAAAAACGTATTGTTGCCGATCCACTCAACTAATCAATCAAGGTTATCACAAAGATAAACCAATTACAGTTGGATCCCCAGCCCATCAAGTTTTGTGCACATCAAAGACTATGAACTCAAACAAGCAATCTTCTTTGTCTTCAAATCTTCTTAGAACTTCAATAAACACCTGCAGACAATCAACTTGAATGCACACAATCACTTGTGATCAATCACGCACAGAACGGAGTCTGTTAACAATGGATTATCACAAGATCGCCTTTAGAACTAACAACAGTCTAAAGATCCATGTCGAAACTCTGAACTAGTTTGAGTGGATCTTATATCAGAAGAGAAGATTCTCAAGCATAAACAAACTAGGAGCAATCAAAATTCAACCACTGTTAGTCAATCAAATCAATGAAAACAAAAGATAAACCGCAATTATCTAGTTTCCCACCAATGGTACACGCTAGAGCTTCTCAATCCCAAAGAAGACTTTAAACTAAGCGGTCGTAAGAGATTCCGTCTAATTAGGTTACTCTCCTCTCCGAATTGGTGGCTACACCATTAACAACACAACAAAGAGGAAGCTTGTTGTTACGAAGGATTAGTTTGTTAGAAAGGCAAACTTCAAGTATTTATAGACAAGGAAGTTTGGACACCAAGGAATTTCCAAAACCGAAAATAGTCTCAAGATATTCATTAAAGCACAAATTCGGTTTTCATAATTCCTGGGAATGCACTGTCCAAAAATAATGATTGAAATCTCTCGGAAAATCTCTAATTAGTAAATGCACATTACCAATTCTTATTTCCCTACAAAATGAAATTAATAACCTTAATTAAAATATTCTTAACTTATTTATGTTTCGATCCCGGGATTCTCTTCCCTTAGCTATTAAGGAACAACTTTGAACAATTAAAGAAATAAACATTCATAGCACGTGTTCAAAGTATGTCGACATCCTTACTTTGTAAGTTCTCTTTCACACTTACAACCTTGAAACCGATTTTCCACACTTCCAAACAAGTGTAGAATTGGTTCATCTGACTTTCAAGAACTATGCGATTGATCAAATAACATTAAATCACAATCATGGGTTTAACGGTTCTACCAAAACAAGTTTCGGTTCTACCTTCCATGTGAGTACTGTGCATAGTCACACTAGCTTTCAAAAATTCGGTTGACTAGGTACTAGGATCGGTTCCCCACATATATATGGTATCTAAATTATATGTGTTGCAAATTTCCATAGGATCAGTTCCCCTTTGCGTAAAAACGTGTTGCACATGTTCATAGGATCGGTTTCCCTTTCTGCTATAAACCTTGCTGCACCTCATACAAGGATCGATTCCCCTTTGTGATGTACTGCACCTCTTAATAGGATCGGTTCCCCTTTCCCATATTTGGTCAGATATAAAATCACAAACCCGATCATACCATCTCAGGTGATTTACTTAAGATCGGTTTCACTAATAAAAGTCATACCAATACATAAGTCAGGCCTTTGTGAATAGTTCTACCAAGAACACAAACAAGTCGTGAACGGTTATACTCAATCACACATATTGGTTGTTCATAAGATATGAAATGAATAACAAAACCAATAATGCCTGGCGATTTCCTTTTCGATTCACAAACAAGTTTATGAACTTACTTCCTTAGAACACATGTAAAACATTGTTCCCTAGGATGAAATCCTCACCTTATACCCATACATAATCACAATAGCATTCAAATGATTATGGATATGTCTTATCTACAAAGTTTAATGGTTAAGCAATAAACCTCGTATTGTATTCCTTAATATTATGTCTATCTAGAGTTCAAATATACTTCAAAGTTTTGTTTTCAATATGCACGACTTGAAAGATTCGTTAGGGAATGAAATAGTTCAAGTCATCACTAACCTCAAGTGGAAGGATGATTGTTGTCGTTGTAGCTCCTTGCATCTTCACATCTTCAAGTCTTCACAATACTTGTAATGTATCATTATCCTAATACTTTCAATCTAACCTATACGAAGTTGACTCTAGTACATAATCAAGCGACTCTTAACATGAGTTTTGATTCACTAAAATATGACAACCAAACTTGACATACCAACGCTTGGTGGGTTCAACCGAGCAATGCTCTAACAGATGAGCAATGGAGATTGAGTTGTGTTGCTGCCTAGAGGACATGGTTTAGCAGCTGGAGTTGGTAAAGGATATTCAAGGGTTTAATTGTGCTGCAGTGTGTAGATAGTGTTTGCTGGTGGTAGTGATGCTATTGAATTGGTGGTGCTAGTGTTGCAATTGCGAACTGGAATGTAATTTAATTGAGTTTACTGGATACAAATTCATGTTTCATGTGATTTGTTAATGTCCAAAGAAATCTTTCTTTTCTTGTAAAAGTAAGGTCGCTCTTGTTGTTATTTCGGGAATGACATTTTAAGGGGGGGAGTTCTTAATTGAACTTATGCTTAATTGGCAAATCTTTGTGGGAAGTGCGGTTGTGGAATATTGTAGGAGTTATCTTGTATCTGTATAAACTTCTTAATGAATACACTAAGTTTCGACTATGTGAAAACATTGAAACAAAGTTGATGTGTTCTCTTTTAGTCATGAATAATCTCTTTGATAATTTTATAATGATCTCATTAATTTTCGTACCTTTTTCAATTTATATTGACAAAAAGGGGGAGAATTATTTTGTAGTTCACACTACATAATTATGGTTGACGGATCATTATGTAAGGGGAGTGGTTTTCATTGTTAGATGAAGTATTGACTAAGGGGGAGTGATACATATCACCATAGTATTATTGTCAAAGTTGTGATACTATTGAACTTTGATGCTACGTAATAATACTACGACATTATATAACAATAATTGAGAACAATTGTTTTCTTATTGTTATGGCTACGGATCTTCGACAACTATGATGCTGAGTTGAACACGTTCAGAATCACTGAAGTACCTGGAGTGACGAAGAATTCAAGGAATATTGAAGAACCAAGGAAATCAAGCTCTTGGATGAGAAGATACAAAGTTTATTTATTTTGTAATCCATATGTATTGATAGTTTTGTCACTAAAATTGACAAATGGGGAGATTGTTAGAGCACTGGTCAGTTGAACTCGCAAGCGTTGTTATCTCAAGCTTGTTTGTCAAGTTTAGTTGTCAAAACTATAAGTCTTGATTTCTAGTCTACTTATAGATATGTCTCGGATTAGGATAGAATGTGTAGTTGAGCTTTAGATTTCACGACGATCATCGACTGAAGACGAAGATGTAGGGAGGGGAGCTTGGATGAACTTCATCAACAAAAGGTATGTGGATACTAGAAGTCATCTATCACTCAGAAATATATTCTATCATATCTCCTATTGAGACTAAGTCGTATAGTGTTAGAGCACTTCTCGGTCGAACTCGCAAGTGTTGCTATTTCAAGCTTGTTTGTCAAGTTTAGTTGCCAAAACTATAAGTCTTGATTTCTAATCTACTTATAGATAAGTCTCGGACTAGGATAGAAAGTGTAGTTGAGCTCTAGACTCCACGGCGTTCATCATGCAAAGACGAAGAACTAGTCAAAGAAATGGTGGAACTTCATCGACTAAAAGGTATGTGGAGACTTGAACTTATCTATCACTCAAAAGTCTATCTACTCTATCTCCTATCTTGAGACAAAAGTCGTATTGCTATATAGACTTCGATTATACACATTTGCTATTTCGAGCCGAGTTTATCTCACTTATCTATTTCTCGAAATATGTGTTGGTGAGCTTTCACTTTGGCCAAGTTGATCTTTACAAGTGACGAAAGTCATGTTGATTATTTCAATATCTTGAAAGTCGCTTTGATGAAAAACAGTGTGTGAATTACCTCTATTTAACATCCTCTAAGAATGTTTCAATGATTGAAATGAGAGTTTAGAATATATAATCTTGAATGGATATAAACATTGTATGTGAACTCATACTTGTGTAAGTCCAAAATCCTTGAACTAAAGTATGCGTACTTTACTGGTTCATGATGTCCGGAAGATAAGTCCGTGTACCCGTACACGTACTGCCGAAATTTCACATCCCTTGAATTTCTGTTGGAGTTTGTGAACTGAAAACAAACTCGATCCGGGTACTTAAGTATGTGTACCGGTATGCGTACTTGAGTGGGTTATTTTTTAAAAACGGTTTATTCGTAAACTAGGACATATATAAACTAAGTAATGCATATTTGCAAATCGTGGCTATAATGTTCATGAATCGATTCGAGTGAATCAAAATCATTTTTGTTTCGATTGTGGCTTATATACTTATATGAGATCTAAGCAATTTAACAACTCTTTAACTAGTTCATTTGAGTCATTTGAACTAGTTGTGGTGAAGATGAATAAGGTTGATATGAAAGTGCTCATATGTCTAACCATTGGTTAACTAATGTTGAACCAACTAGGTGTACACGTTTAGGTATGGTTACACAAACATAAATGAACGTGCATTTCATTTGTGTATAACAAGCTAAGATTCGATCTAACGGTTGAAAGTTATTAGCTTGAATCTAATCAGGTTTTCATCTAACGGTGAATATTGAATGCTTTGTTACCAAGGTAGCATTGATTGCAAACCTTGATTTGAAGACTATATAAAGGAGAACTCTACCAACTGGGAAACCTAATCCCCACACCTCCTGTGTAATACTAGTTGTATAAGCTAGAGTCGATTCTCCTTTAACCTTAGATTTCTACCGAGACCCTGTAGGTTAACGACTTGAAGACTTCATTGGGATTGTGAAGCTAGACCCAATTATTTTCTCTGTAGTTGCGTGATCTGATCTTACTGTTTCTATCGTCATTGAGTACAAATTTAAAATTGGATCGAGACTAATTTCTGCGATAGGCAAGATTGAAAAGTAGTCACAAACATCTTAATATCATCGTTTGTGATTCCACAATATCTTGTTTCGCTAGTCGATTAAGATTATTGTGAGGTGATTGATATTTCTAGGATGTTCTTCGGGAATATAAGTCCGGTATATCAATTGGTTCATGTTCACCTTGATTTATCAAAAGACGGAACAAAACTTGTAGGTATTTCTGTGGGAGACAGATTTATCTATTCCTGTATACTTTTCTGTGTGATACAGATTTGTTTATTAAAGTCTTCGAATTTGGGTCGTAGCAACTCTTAGTTGTGGGTGAGATCATCTAAGGGAATCAAGTGTGTAGTATCCTGCTGGGATCAGAGACGTAAGGAGCGCAAATGTACCTTGGATCAATTCGAGATTGATTTGGGTTCAACTACAGTCCATACCGAAGTTAGTTTGTAGTAGGCTAGTGTCTGTAACGGATTAATACAATGTGTTTTCAATCTGGACGTGAAAAAGCGGGGGTACAACAACCACACCCAATATTTCGCTTAGCAATCTGTATGGACAAACTCCAATATACTTTCTAGAGAATCAACTAGACAGTCAGACTCAATCTAGATAAAAAGTATATCAAAGAGTTTATATCTCCATCTCTCGATTTAATATATACTCAAGCAAATATAAATCTGCG
Organism: Papaver somniferum; assembly: GCF_003573695.1. Lineage (NCBI taxonomy): Eukaryota > Viridiplantae > Streptophyta > Magnoliopsida > Ranunculales > Papaveraceae > Papaver > Papaver somniferum. Next base: position 3,405,732 of record NW_020620936.1, on the reverse strand, counting down.
AGTCTTTATCAAATACTAGAGAGATAACTTGGATGGTACCAAAGACCAATATCCAAGTGTCAATCAATTTAAATCAACAACCAGAAGGTCGGATATTATAATTGATTGAACAACGCACAACCTGTGATATTTCAATTATATAACAAAATATAATGCGGAATAGAAATAACACAGACACCATAATTTTGTTGACGAGGAAACCGCAAATGCGGAAAAACCCCGGGACCTAGTCCAGATTGAACACATACTGTATTAAGACGCTACAGACACTAGCCTACTACAAACTAACTTCGGTCTGGACTGTAGTTGAACCCCAACCAATCTCACACTGATCCAAGGTATAGTTAAGCTCCTACGTCTCTGATCCCAGCAGGATGCTATGCACTTGATTTCCTAAACTGATCTCACCCACAACTAAGAGTTGCGACGACCCAACGTCGAAGTCTTTACTAAACAAATCTATATCACACAGAAAAGTATACAATGATAGATAAATCTGTCTCCCACAGATATACCTACAAGTTTTGTTCCGTCTTTTAATAAATCAAGGTGAACATGAACCAATTGATAACCCAGACTTATATTCCCGAAGAACAACGTAGTATTATCAATCACCTCACAATAATCTTAATCGAAACGGCGAAAGAAGATATTATGGAATCACAAACGATGAGACGAAGATGTTTGTGACTACTTTTATATCTTGCCTATCGGAGATATCAATCTCAAGCCAATCCTTATGATTGTACTCGTACGATAGAATATGCAAGATCAGATCACACAACTACGAGAAAGTAGTATCGGTCTGGCTTCACAATCCCAATGAAGTCTTTAAGTCGTTAACCTAGTTTAGAAGAAGAAACCAAAGTTTAAAGGAGAATCTACTCTGGCCTACACAACTAGTATCATACGTAAGGTGTGGGGATTAGGTTTCCCAGTTGCTAGAGTTCTCCCTACATTTATTGGTTCAACAATAGTTAACCAAATGGTTATCCATATGAGCATTCATATCAACCATATTCTTCTTCACCATAACTAGTTTAAGTGACTCAAATGAACTAGTTAGAGAGTTTTTCAATCGCAAGGAAATCTTATGTAACTACACAAGACACAATCGAAGCAAAAACAATTTGATTCACTCGAATCGGTTTATGAACTTTATAGCCACGGTTTGAAATTAGCATTCCTTAGTTTATATAAACATGAGTTCATAAACAATCGTCTTTAGATATAACCTAACTCAAGTTCGCGGACTTAAGTTCCCGGAAGGAGTTCTCAAACTCCAGCATATTTTCTCGGGTCGAGAACTTCCGCAAGTTCGTCGATTGGGTTCGCGGACTGAGTTCGCGGACTTAGTTCACAGATCTTGTTCCAGAAGGTGGGATATTTTAATTGATTGAACAACGTACAACCTATGATATTTCAATTATATAACAAAATATAATGCGGAATAGAAATAACACAGACACCAGAATTTTGTTAACGAGGAAACCGTAAATGCAGAAAAACCCCGGGACCTAGTCCAGATTGAACACACACTATATTAAGCCGCTACAGACACTAGCCTACTACAATTTAACTTCGGTCTGGACTGTAGTTGAACCCCAACCAATCTCACACTAATCCAAAGTACAGTTATGCTCCTACGTCTCTGATCCTAGCAGGATGCTACGTACTTGATTCCCTTGGCTGATCTCTCCCACAACTAAGAGTTGCTACGACCCAAAGTCGAAGACTTTGATAAAAAAATCTATATCACACAAGTCCATTGGAACACCCAACAATAAGTTAGGCTATCCATGCTTGATTGAGAAAATTTGTCGCACCTTCTCCATTACTCCGATCGACAACTTCATTGGAACTCCCAAGCTAGTTCGTCCATGTACTTTCAAACGTATGAAGGAGAATGCTTGCAAGAGACGAAGATGTGACAACCTTGATGGCTCATGTGATACTTCCTCCATGAATTTTCTTCATCAAATTCTTAAAGGTGTTGATAAGATGAGTGCCAAGATAAGGTGTGTCCAAGAACAATTACTTATGATTGCTACTAAGTTCCCTGAAATTAAGGATGACATGGATAAGATTCAAGATACTCTTATGGTCTCCGATGATGAAGATGATGATTAGTCTTTCATGGTTTATCCGTTTTGGTTGGGCTTTAGTTTCTGTTTTGATTTTTCCTAGGAAAACTTTTTATGAGAACTTTATTCTTGTGTTTTCTAAGAAGAATAACTAGAGTTTGGAATAGCCATTATTGTGATTACACATAGCTATGTCGAACAATTTTCATCTTCAATGTTTTTAGATTTATTTGTTTAAATTATAAAGTTTGTTTGGAAGATTATTTTTGCAGTATTAATCTTTATGGTTTTATATATTGAAATTTTCTATGGGATATGTGTGTTTGCGTCCGTGAACTATGATTGTCCCATACTTGGTCAAAAGTTAAGTCTGTCGTATGTCTATATGAAAGTATTGATAAAAGATTGAATGAACTTTTGAAAAACAAAAGTTAAGCCTTTTATGTCATTATGCAAATATTGATGGAAGAAAGGATGAGATTTTGTTTACAAATATTAAGTTTATTATATGTCATTGTGCAAATAGTGATGAAAGATAAAATGAATCTTTGTTTATTCCGCAGTATTCCCTAATCCATATTTCTTATGTATATATTGTGCGGCTCCATAAATTCTCTTATATTGAGCATTTCCGATTAAAATAATCATGGGTTCTCTGGTGGTTAATTTAATTGAGTATTTTGGATACAAATTCATGTTTCATGTGATTTATAATGTCCAAAGAAATCCTTCTTTTCTTATGAAAGTAAGGTCGCTCTTGTTGTTCTTTCGAGAATGACATTTTATGGGGGAGAGTTCTTAATTGAACTTGTGTTTAATTGCCAAATCTTTGTGGGGAGTGCGGCTATGGAATATTATAGGGGTTATCTTATATCTTTATAAACTCCTTGATGAATGCATTTAGTTTCGGCTATATGATTGCATCTAAAAAGTAGATATGTGCTTTCTTTTGGTCATGAAGTGTCTCTATAGAAATTTCATTAGGATCCCACTAGTTTTTGTACCCTTGCCAATTTTATTGACAAAAAGGGGGAGAATTAATGTGTAGTGCACACTACAAATACATATGGATTTCGGATCTTTATGTAAGGGAGAGTGGTTTTCATGTGAGATGAAGTATTGAATAAGGGGGAGTGATACATATCACCATAATATTATTGTCAAAGTTGTGATACAAATGAACTTTGATGCTCTGTAATAATTCAATGACACTGTGTAACAATGATTGAGAGCTTTTGTTTTCTCATTGTTATGGATACGGATCTTCAACAACGATGATGCTGATTTGAATATCTTTGGAATCATTGGAGTAATTGGAAGTGATGAAGATTTAGAGTAATGTTGAAGAACCACGGAGATCATGCATGTGGAAGAGAAGCTGCAAAGTTTACTTATTTTGTATTCCATATGTATTGATAGTTTTGTTACTAAAATTGACAAAGGGGGAGATTTTTAGAGCATTGCTCGGTCGAACTCGCAATAATTGCTATCTCAAGCTTGTTTGTCAAATTTAGTTGCCAAAACTATAAGTCTTGATTTCTAGTCTACTTATAGCTAAGTCTCGGACTAGGATATAAAGTGTAGTTGAGATCTAGACTCCACGACGTTCATCATGCAAAGACGAAGAACTACTCAAGGAACTGGTGGAACTTCATCGACTAAAAGGTATGTGGAGACTTGAACTTATCTATCACTCAAAAGTCTATCTACTCTATCTCCTACCTTGAGAAAAAAGTCGTATTGCTATATAGACTCCGATTATACACATTTGCTATTTCGAGCCGAGTTTATATCGCTTATTATTTCTCGAAATATGTGTTGGTAAGCTTTTGATTTGGTCAAGTTCATCTTTACAAGTGACAAAAGTCATGTTGATTATTTCAATATCTTGAAAATCGGTTTGATGAAAAATAATGTGTGAATAACCTCTATTTAACATCCTCTAAGAGTGTTTCAATGATTGAAATGAGAGTTTAGAATATATAATCTTGAATGGATATAAAAATTGTGTGTGAAATCATACTTGTGTAAGTCCAAAATCCTTGAACTAAAGTATGCGTACTTTACTGGTTCAAGTTGTCCGGAAGCTAAATCCGCGTACCCGTACGCGTACTGCCGGAAGTTCACATCCCATGAATTTATGTTGGAGTTTGTGAACTGAAAACAAACTCAATCCGGGTACTTAAGTATGCGTACCGGTATGCCTATTTGAGTGGGTTATTTTGTAAAAACGGTTTATTCGTGAACTAAGACATATATAAACTAAGGAATGCAGATTCGCAAATCGTGGATATAATGTTCATGAATCGATTCGAGCGAATCAAAATCGTTTTTGTTTCGATTGTGTCTTGTATACTTCTATGAGATCTAAGCAATTGAACAACTCTCTAACTAGTTCATTTGAGTCTTTTGAACTAGTTGTGGTGAAGATGAATAAGGTTGATATGAGTGCTCATATGGCTAACCATTGGTTAACTACTATTGAACCAACTAGGTGTACACATTTAGGTACGGTCAGACAAACCTAAATGAACGTGCATTTAATTTGTGTATAACAAGTTATGATTCGATCTAACGGTTGAAAGATATTAGTTTGAATCTAATCAGGTTTTCATCTAGCGATGAATGTTGAATGCTTTGTTACCAAGGTAGCATTGATTGCAAACCCTGATTTGAAGACTATATAAAGGAGAACTCTAGTAACTGGGAAACCTAATCCCCACATCTCCTATGTGATACTAGTTGTATATGAAAAGACGAGGGTACCCAAATATACCTCAATCTAAAACATGTCCACCTATAAGACCTTTCTCCGAAAGTGATTGTCTATAGACCGAGTCGAGACAATACAACTAATCGATTCACACTTCGTGTGATTATATATGGATACGAGATCGAGACAATACAACAACAAGATATGTGATTGACTATGGATACAAGATCGAGACAATACAACAACGAAGTATGTTTACGTGATAATAGGTTCGGACTTAACCAAACACAATAGGATTGCTATCAAGTAAATATGAATTAACGTTTGTGTAATTTAGTTTAATTTTAATAACAATAATTATAATTGCGGAAAATAAAAGTAAATGACATAGCAAGATTTTGTTAACGAGGAAACCGCAAATGCAGAAAAACCCCGGGACCTTGTCTAGAATTGAATACTCTCAGGATTAAGCCGCTATACAAAATCAAACCAACTTCGTATAGTTGAGACCAAGCAACTAAACCTATAGTTCACCTAGTTCCGTTTGTATTCCCACGCCTGCAATTTGTAATAAGTAACGTACTTGGAACAATTCCTTTGGTTCGTATTCCAAACAGTAAAGGAACAACAAATATGTTCGGTAACAACTCTTTTCAATCAAGTGATATGAGTTCGACAAAAGGCTCTTCCGTTTATCCCAATAAACTCCTTTGTCAGGTCCTTAGATCTATCCAATAACAATTACCAAAGTAATTGTCAAGATTTTGCAATCAATACTTTGAATCACAAAGAATTGTATTGATGCCGATCTACTCAACAAATCTATCACAAAGATAAACCGATTATAGTTGGATCGTCTTTACCCGAAACAAGTATTGTCCACACCAAAGATTATGAACCGAATAAGAAATATTCAAAGTCTTCTTTGTCTTCAAATCTTGATAGATATTCAATAAACACCTGCACATGATCAACTTGAATCTCTTGTGATAAATCACACACAGAACGGAGTCCGTTAACAATGGATTATCACAAGACATCTTTAGATCTACAAACAATCTAAAGATCCAAGTCGAAACTTCGATCTAGTTTGATTGAATCTTATATCAGAAGAGAAGATTCTCAAGCATAAACAAACTAGGTGCAATAAAATCTCAACAACCGTTAGTCAATCAAATCAATCGAAAACAAAAAGATAAACCACAATTATCTAGTTTCCCACCAACGGTACTAATAGAGTTTCTCAATCCCAAAGAAGTCTTTAAACCGAGCGGTCGTAAGAGATTTCGCCTAATTAAGTTATTTTCCTCTCCGAATAGGCGACTCCACCAGTAACAACATAACTAGGTAGTTTTGCTGGCTCTGAGGATTAGCTTGCTCGAAATGCAAACTTTGATATTTATAGACCAAGGAAGTTTGGACATCAAGGAATTTCCAAAACCGAAAATATTCTTAATATATGCAATAAATTCGAAATTCGGTTTCCATAATTCCTGGAAATGCCTTGTCCAAATATTGACCGAAATCTCTAAGAAAATCTCCAATTAGTAAATGCACATTACTAATTTTTATTTTCCGAATATAAAATTAAAAACCTTAATTGAAAGATTCTCAATTTATTTTCGATCCGGGATTCTCCTTTAGCTATTAAGGAATATCTTTGAACAATAAAAGATAAGCGTTATTGTACATGTTCAAAGTATGTCAACATCTTTACTTTGTAAGTCCTTTTTCATACTTACAATCTTGGAATCAATTTGGCTCACTTCCAAAAAAGTTTAGAATTGGTTCGTCTGACTTCCAAGAACTATGTGATTGATTATCCTATCAAATTACCAAACATGGGTTTCACGGTTCTACTAAAACAAGTTTCGGTTCTACCTCCATGTGGGTACTAGAATTAGTCACGCTAGTTAGCAAAACTTGGTTGACTAGGTACTAGGAACGATTCTCACATATATATGGTATCTAACTTGTATTTGTTGCACATGTCCATAGGATCGGTTCCCAATATCTAAAAACGTGTTGCACATGTTCATAGGATCGGTTCCCAATATTGATAGGTATCTAAAACACCTAATTTTATATCTAGTATTTATACTTTCTTTGCTATTATCCTTGTGAATTGTATCTCTTATGTTTATTTTTGAGTTATTAGGTGGAATGGAGTCCTTGGGAACAAAAGAAGGAGAAAACGTCCATTTGGAGCGAAAACGGAAAAAAGATCAATTCATAGGCGAGTCATATTTGGAGCCGGCTGAGATTGCGCAAGATGGCGGTGAAGAATGAGCCATCAGTTCTCCATAACTGACAGTTGAGTTAAACAGAGTATTAGTCAGTCGGTTCCCTGGATCCGACAAGCTACTTATGAACAGGTGGCCCTTATTCAATAACGTGGGGTGCCAATATAAATTATCATCATTACCTAAAACCTAAAATTAAGAGAATAGTCTTCTCCCAATCATTTGTCGGCTGCGTTTTCATGGTGTTCGCAGTTGAGATATTCAGTGAAACGAAAGATGTGAAATGGCTGCTCTGGTGCTGCTACTGGTGGATTAATGGAGTTGGGTTACTCTTGATGCCGAGAACAGACAGAGAATAAGTGAAATTGAAGTTTGCAAAAATGGGTTTCTTGTTGTAACTAGGATTTTTGTTGATACTATCGATTGCAGATGATGGAGGAGTTTATGTTGACGATACTGGTTGGTTAACTATGGGTTTGAGTTGAATTTTGTGTATGACATAAGGAATGCCTCGAATTCATATTCCAGAAATTGAAGATATATCTGTTGCTCCATGAATAAGAAGGGAAAAGAGATGAATCTGTTGTTGTAGTGATGGAATTAATGAGTTCAAAGGGTTTTAGATGTATGTTAGGATGAAAATACAGGGAAGAACAAGATTTGTTGTTGTGGATGAATTGGTTGTCTGTGTTAATGCTATTTCCTGTGACGGAGATGAAGCTATTGGTGATTGGAAGAATTATAGTGAGATATTTGTGTATCTGTTGTTGGTTATACTACTGTCATGGTGGATGATTAATGGCAAGGATGGTTTGAACTAGTTGATGCTGAGGCTAGAAATGAAGAATGTGCAAATATGCAAGGTGGAATCGATGATATTCATGGGTTGGTGGAATTATAAGAGTTTGGTCTTGTTCAAGTGGCAACCACTTTGGGTTGCTGTTGGATTCGATGTACAGATGAAGAACTGACCCAGATGCAGTTAACAAGAAGAAGAAGATGACTGGGATTTGAAGATGTTTGTTGTGCATCGAATAAAGTGCCAGGGAATGTGAAGCTCAAGGAGGAGATGTCGCTGGTGCTCTAATTGGTTCTATCAAGGCATTTGAGCAGCTGTGATACTGTTGCAATGGACTAGGTAGTTTATGAAAATGGCAGATGGATGGTGAAATTTAGTTTGATTTCAAGGAGCTGGTGGTGCCGAGATCGGAATGACGTTGCAGCTGTAGTTGGAAGTGGTTCTGGTGGAGCTGTAAGGGAAGGAGCAGATTTGAGATGGAAGTATGGGGTGATAGTCTGGTGGAATTGAGGTAGAGAAGAGAAACGAAGGAGATTGGTTGTGTTGATAACAGTTTGCAGTGGCAGGAATTGGGCAAGGCATGAATCTAAGAGAGGTGAAGAATGCAATTGGTGGTGCTGTATCTTTGAGCTGAAACGAGGAGAAGTGATGTGACTGTGCAGTTGAGAGATAAAGAAATCTACAGGAAGAGATGTTGTTCTTGTTGAACCAGGGGAGAGCGTGATTGAAACTGCAAATAGATGAATGCATGACTGATATTTCAGGGAAGAAAGAGCTTAACTATGCCGTGTTCCTGGTGTTGTCGAAGGATGGAATTGGCTTGTCAGCTCCAGGTGACTGACATGCATATCATGTTATTGGGCCTGGAATTGAGTTGGTCTGAGCTGCAGATTGGACTTGGCCTGGCGTGGAAACTGAATTGTCTTGAGCCAGATACAGAAAGTGGCGACCTAGTTTTGAAGGTTGGAAATACTATAGGAAAAAGAGAGAATTCTATTGGGATTTATCTTATCTTTACTTCTACTTTTTGTTCTAGGATTTAGAAACATGAAAACTTTCCTTTTTCTTCTTGTTATGAACTCCATGAACATGAGCTAGATTATTATTTTTCGTTATGGATAAAGTTGATTTCACATAACATGAATCCTTGTTTGATATATTAGTTTTGTCTCAGTATTATCGTTTATGATTCACCATTAATATTGTTACATGATTTGAATTCTTGTTTAGTCGAATCGCGAATTTATTGAGTTTTCTTTAATCTTTATTGCTAGATTAGAGTTTATTATACGCAAAAGTAATAAATTTCTGATTGCAAGTAGCATAATTGTGGATATTGTTTGTAGTGATACATCCTAGTAGTCACAAGTGAATCATAACCTTTGTTAAATCAGATTAGTTGTTTTACACGTTCGATTGCTTTGATTGGCCTTATTTCATATAACTTAATGCATCTAGGGAATTAAACTTGATTAGTGATTTTACACGTTAGGTTGTTCTCTTAGATAGAATTCATATTCGCATCTTTTAACGTGTTTGTTGATTATAAGAGGAGATTTGCGGGATAAACTTACGATCAAGGTATCCTAGGGCCTTTGATAATAAGAGATTAAATATCAATTCTAGTTATTAAGACAAGAACATGTTTGTGATTGAAGACGAAATCCTTAACCAATATCTTCACATATTTGCGTGTTTGATTTGCTTTGTTTGATTTTAGTTTAATTTCCTTTACATAAAATCAGAAAACCCCCCAATTGTTATTATAGGAAACCGAAACAACTTGACAACCTTAGTCCTCTCTGTGGGAACTATCCTTTCTTGCCCTTACTATATTTATATTTTGAGTAGTAAGAAAGTGTAACTATTTTTGATGCTTACGACATCGATCAAATTTTGACGCCGATACCGGGGAGGCGTCGGTTGTCACTTGTTTTTGGTTTCTTATTGTTTTGTTTTTGTTTTATTTTCTGGTTTTTTAAACCTTGTTTTGAGAATCTTATTTCAGGTACCTATTTCTCATGGATGGAGCATATTGGAACAATCGATACGGCTTCCAACCTCAACAATATGACAACTTCCAACCATTTCATGGGTATAATCAAAACCAATTTATTGGCTATGATCAATATCCTACGGAATATTGTGGTCCTCATACGTATCAACAACCTTATGACGGGTATGTGTGTGAACAACCACAAGGATTGGAGGATTTTTATGCTCGTGAACAACAAGTCTCTAACTTGTTGGACAAATTTTCCAACTTTGTACAAAAAGAGTTTCAAAAAGCTAAAGAGGCTAGAGACGAGCAACTCCAAGAACTTCGTGAAGGTATTGCTAACTTACAAAGATATATTGATCAATACAAAGAAGAAAGGTATGAGGAAGAACTTTGCTTTCAAAGCAATAACTATTCTAATGTGCTTGTGGTTTGTGATGAATATTTGATTGATGCTAATGTTGAACAAGGCCAATCTTTGGGGTCTTTCATTGATAATGGTGTAGTTAACTCAACTTTTGATCTTAATAATGATCTTTCACCTATTCAAAAGGATGAGGTTGAGACTAGAAACACTAAATTCAGTGACAACCAACTTGATGTTAACTATGAAAGTGAAAAGGATTATGAAAATACATCGGTCGAAGAAATTCATGGTGACATTTACCAAAGGTGTACATCGGAATCTTTTTGGGATCAAGATGAAGACGAAGAGGAATATGATGATACTATATAGATTACTCAAGCATTAATCTTAATGATGATCAAGATCCTATTCAAAGGATGGAGCTTGAGGATGATGCATTTTTGAGTGTTCTAAAAAAGTTCCTTATAGCTAGATTTGGATCCGCAGTGGAGTATGTGCCTTACAACAAAGAGGAGTATGTTGAGAATGAAACCGATTTAGTCAATGTTGTGGAAGACCCAATTGAGCTTGCACATGATGTCGATGTCGAGACTTTGGCTAAGGCAGAAATGGATGAAGAATGCGTGCAAGGCTTGATAGAGGACCACGATGTGAAAGAGGTAAGTAATTCACTTGAATTCTTTAAGGATGAAGAGGATACCATAACACAAGAGTTGCAAGGTTTGTATAACCCTTTGCCTATTAATCCTTCTCCTTTACCTCTTATTGATTTGAATGTATGTGCTTCGATAATATTTTTGAATGACTTTATTTCTCGATATCCGCCTTTAGAGATACTTGATCCTCAAACTATGCAGGTTTTGTAACAAGAAACCGTGGAAGTTCCTGACTTCTATATTCTTTATATACTTCCAAGTGTGGACAAATGTAAGTGTGGGGGGAACTTTTATCGGTTAATAGCTTTGTTTTTGTTTTATATTGCTAATATTTGTGCGAAGCGAGTGTTTGCAAAACATGTGTTATGGGTGGATCCCCAGTGTATGGGGAATTCAACTTGCAAGTCGGGCCGACGACTTTAAACCAAGCGCTACATGGGAGGCCAACCATGGGATGAGTATTTCTTGTCTTATTTTTATTTTTTTGTCTTGTTTTTAGTTCTTTTTCTTGTCTTGTATTTACTTTTATTTTCTGATTTCTTGTTACATATCATTTATGATTTCTCACCTTGACTTTCTTTGGACGATTCAATTTACATTGAGGACAATGTAAAGTTTAAGTGTGGGGGAGTGGTTAAGCATTTGCATTGTAAATTTTTCAAAATTTTCAACTTTTGTGTAAATTAGTGAATAAAAAACTCCAACTTGTAGTTAGTTTAGAGCAACATAGTATACATGTCGCTAACATTACATCGAGATTCTCATAAGAGTGACTGAAGTTAGAGATGACAGAGAACGTAACCAGGTTTCTAATTGTATGAGAGTTAAAGTTGTATTTAACCATGCCAGTGGCAAATGAGGTGCAGACTGAATTCATTATTAGAGTTGTGATCCCCAATAGTGGAGACTACCCATGTTACATCATGAGAGGCACTGACCTTCACTTCTTTGTACCTGTCTAAATATGTGCTTTTAGAGTGTGTGTCACCATACATAAACTCAGGGTAGAATGGTGAGCTACCCAACCTCCCACCAATAGAAGCACTACTTTGATATCTTAAGTGCTATTTTATCAATCATGATGGTGATATCGAATTGTTAACTTACATACAACTTGTAATCTTGTTCGCATTTAACACCATCCACTTTATCTCTCTCTACACTAACAGGTCCATAGAAACACCATCATCATCAACAAGAGGAGCATCACAAATTTGAAGGAAAGTTGAAGAAGTTCAAGGTTTGCAAGCAACGGTACATAAATGAGCAGATTTCATATTCAAGTAAAGCAACAAGACAAGAAGCATAATTTTTACAAGTTGAAGACTTATGCACAAGAGTGAAGATTATCAAGATGAGAGTTTAAGAAGTTTATGATATCGAGACATACAAGTTGTGAAGAGTCGAGCAGTAAAGTACTTACACCATGGCCTTTGTACTTGCGTTTTTATTTTATCTTATTTGTTAATTTATACTTTATTTTCTCTTGTCTCAAAAAAAAAAACTTGGGACATGGTCATCATTATGCCAAATCTCTTGTAAAAAAAATAAAAAATAAATAAAGAGAAAAAAGAAAGACAAGAGAAAATTTTTAGGTTCGTTATTAGTTATATTATTTTGTTTGTTTTCATTTCATATTTGTTTTATTTTTCTTGTCTCAGAAAAAAAAAAGAAAAAAAAGAGACAAGAAAAATGTGTTGTATCATATTTTGGTTTGTTTTTAGTTTTGTTCTTTCAATAAAGCCAATGGAAAGAAGGAATATTCATAATGAAGTTTCAAGTAACAAGGAATTAGAGGAAAGATTTACATTGTCAAGATTCTATGAAGTTCAAGAGTTATCATCAAGAGTTGAAGACCGCAGACGAAGATGAAGATAAGGATTGAAGACCAAGACGTTTCTATGGATGCTGTGAGAGTGGTGCTAGCTGCATGTTGAAAGGATAACGAGGTAAGTAAGTATATTCCCATCTTCGTTAAGTGCTTGATTTCCTTTCTTAAAGATCGTCAGAAAAAAGGGTTTTCAAATTGATAAAAGATGTGGGTTTCCAAAACAATTCGGAGGGTTTTTACCTTCCCACCATTCAAACGTGTCTCAGGATTCTCTCTTCATTCCTACCTGGACACATGTGTGACCCATGAAAAAGCTGTTTATTATTGAGAGCAACTTCATAAAACCCTTTCTTGTGAGGCAGAGTCGAGACTTTCGATCACTCCGAACCCGAATTTCTTTCGATAAGGATGGTTATTTCTCTCTCAACTTTTAAGGATGAGATTGTGTTCATATATGTGACTAACTTCTTATGACTAGTGTGTAGAATCTCTATGTCTTCTTAGAGCGTTGGATGCTATCATTTCGGAGAACTTGTAAGTTGGAAAAGTAGGTTTTATGGGTATATCTCTAGTAAACCCTCACAAGACTATAACTCGTCCACTAGGGATACCTAGGGGTTTAAAGGCTTGTTATACATGCTAAGTGTGACCGTAGCCTCGACAACACGGAGTTGTATGTATCCTTTAGAATAAGTTTTGTTTGATTTGCTCGAGGACTAGCAAAGTCTAGGTGTTGGGGAATTTGATAGGTGTCTAAAACACCTAATTTTATATATAATATTTATGCTTTCTTTGTTATTATCCTTGTGAATTGCATCTCTTATGTTTAGTTTTGAGTTATTAGGTGCAATGGAGCCCTTGGGAGCAAAAGAAGGAGAAAACGTCCATTTGGAGCGAAAACAGAAAAAAGATCAATTCATAGGCGAGTCATATTTGGAGCCAGCTGACATTGCGCAAGATGGCGGTGAAGAATGAGCTGTCAGTTCTCTATAACTGACAGTTGAGTTAAACAGAGTATTAATCAGTCGGTTCCCTGGATCCGACAAGCTACTTATGATTAGGATGGCTAGGGGTCTAGGAAAGCCTGTTTTTGTCGATCCGAGAACTTTAAGGTACGAGTATGGTTATTTTGCGGCAGTTTTGATCGATATTGACTTCTCACAACCTTTGGGTAATATTGTTGTTGATGGTGAAGAAAGTGTTGAAGGTTTTTATGCGAATTATGAGATTATTAATCAACCTATCTTCTGTGAATATTGCAAATCTGTTGGCCATGAAAAGATTGAATGTAGAATAAAGCAGCGTAAAGAATTGGAAGAGAATGCCAAAATTGAAAAGGATCCAGAGATCAAAAAACAGCTCCAAGCTGAGACTAACGAACTTAAAAATTTCTGGCAATTACGCAAGTATGATAAAACGAAGAATGATCTGCCACCTAACAAGCCTGAGAATCTACAGGAAACTAATGAATCTACAGAGGCTATTCCACCTACAACTACGGTTCATCCTTCGATAAATGAGATGTTTGCTGGACAACATAAATATTTAGCTAGCCCATCGACCAGTTTTTCTGCTAGTGGATCAGAAACTACAGATTTGCGCAGTGATGACTTACCGCTGGTGCTGCAAAATGTTGGAGCCACTCCGGAATTGCATGACGATAGTGCAACTTCATCCTTGAATTTGCAGCGGAATGATGGTGATGGTACGAAATGTAATGTTGCAGATATTGCAGCCTGTTCTACAAGCCGTGACGGTGCTACTTTTCCTCGGCATAACACTGATGAAAATATGGATTTGGAGGAGAGTGAAGCTGTTGATGCTATTAAGGAATATGAATATCTAAAAAAGAAGGCAAAAGATTTGGATAAAGCCGCTGACTTGGCCAAAATTGAAGAAGATGCAGCAAAGGTAGATAACTTGAGAAAACTGGCTTTGGAAAAAAAACAAATTGAAGAAAATACACTTCAGACTTCAAGTGTGCGAGTTGATCCTATTGCTAGAGGTTCACTTCCAACTAATTATATTTTGGAACAAGTTTCTGATGATGGTTTTAGTCCCTCCACTAAAACAGCAAGAAGAATTATACCGGAGAAATCTGTTGATGGCATTGTGACATCAAACATGTTTGATACGGGGACTGATGATTTAGATGATGAAGGTGAGGAGGTTTTCTCTGAATTACCACCAGATACCTCACAGTCAATAAATCCAGCTAGCACGGTGGAAGATGAAGCAAAAAAGCTTGAATGGGCGACTATTAAAGATCAAGAGGGTCGTGAGAAAAAAGAAGCAGCTGAGAAGAAGAAGTTAGAAGCATTGGCTAAAAAGGGTGGTACAAAACCATTGGCTCCTAAAAAGAAGAATGGTAAACCAATTGCTCCAAAACCAGTAGACAGTGAAGAACAAGTTCAAACAAGTGGTAGAAGTAGGACACGAAAGGGTTCAACAAGCCCTTCTGGAGAGAAAAGTTCTTAATGCGTGTCTTGTACTAGAATGATCAAGGTTTCGCTAAGGATGGTGCAGAGGCCAAATTGACGGAGCTTACTCATTTTCACAAGCCGACATTATTTGTATTGCGGAATCTATGTTTTTTTGCACTATATGTTTTGTTAGGAGTTTAAGGTTAGTTGATTTCGATGAAGATGTTATTACTAATGAGAATGGCGGCGGAAAAGGTAATATTTGGGTCATGTGGAAAAATTCTTTGGCTAGGCCAAGTACTATATCATGCTCAAATCAGGCTACTACCTTGGATTTTAATGGTGACTATATTACGGCAATACATACGTCTTTTAGGCCTCTTACAAGGAAGTTACTGAAAATACGGGGGTAAAACAACCACTCCCAACAATTAGTTTGGAAATCTGAGAGGACTTACTCCAATACACTTTCTAGAGAATCAACTAGACATTCAGACTCAATCTAGATTGAAGTATATCAAAGAGTTTAATATCTCTAACTCTTAATTCAATCCGCAATCAGCAAGTAGAAATCTGCGATCCTGATTGAATATAAGAGGAATTACTTGAACTGTACCAAAGACCAATGTTCAAGTGTCAATCAACAACCAAAGGTTAGATATTCTAATTGATTGATCTTAACGCACAACTTGTGATGTTTCAATTATATAACAAAATATAATGCAGAAAAGAAATAACACAGACACCAGAATTTTGTTAACGAGGAAACTGCAAATGCAGAAAACCCTGGGACCTAGTCCAGATTGAACACCACACTATATTAGGCCGCTACAAACACTAGCCTACTACCAATTAACTTCGGACTGGACTGTAGTTGAACCCTAATCAATCTCACACTAATTCAAGGTACAGTTGCGCTTATTATGTATCTGATCCTAGCAGGATACTACGCACTTGATTCCTTTAGCTGACCTCACCCACAACTAAGAGTTGCTACGACCCAAAGTTGAAGACTTGATAGACAAATATGTCTCACACAGAAAAGTCTATAGGATTGAATAAATCTGTCTCCCACAGAAATACCCAAGAGTTTTTGTTCCGTATTTTGATAAATCAAGGTGAACAGGAACCAATTGATAAACTAGACTTATATTCCCGAAGAACAGCCTAGTATTATCAATCACCTCACAATAAACTTAATCGACTAGCGAAACAAGTTATTATGAAATCACAAACGATGAGATGAAGTTTCTTTGTGATTACTTTTCTATATTGCCTATCGGAGATATAAAATCTTGAGCCAATTATTTCAATTGCACTCAACACGATAGAAACAACAAGATCAAATCACGCAACTACAAAGATAATAGTTGGGTATGGCTTCACAATCCCAATGAATTCTTCAAGTCGTTAACCTACAAGGTCTCGAGAAGAAACCTAAGGTTAAAGGAGAATCGACTTTAGTTATGCAACTAGTAACACACATGAGGTGTGGAGATTAGGTTTCCCAGTTGCTAGATTTCTCCTTTATATAGTTTTCAAATCAGGGTTTGCAATCCAAGTTACCTTGGTAACAAAGCATTCAATATTCACCGTTAGATGAAAAACCTGATTCAACCAAGCTAATATCTTTCGACCGTTAGATAGAAATTAGCTTGTTACACACAAATGAAATGTACCTTCATTTAGGTTTATGTAGCCGTACCTAAACGTGTACACCATGTTGGTTTACAAATAGTTAACCGAGGTTAGCCATATGATTACTCTCATATCAAACTTATTCATCTTAATCATAACTAGTTCAAATGACTCAAATGAAACTAGTTAGGAGTCGTTCAATTTTTTAGAGAACACAATTGAAATAAAATCGATTTGATTCACTTGAATCAATCATGAACATTATCACCACGGTTTGCAAAGATTGCATTCCTTATGATTTAAATATTTAAGTTCATGTACTTGACCGATTTGACAAATTAACCATCATAAGTATGCATACGGGTATGCGTACTTAAGCAACCGGTTTTGAGTTTGTGAAGTTTCCAAACTCAGCATAAATTTTCGGTTCAAAATCTTCCGCCAGTATGCGTACAGGTACGCATACTTAAGGTGACTGGTTTGTGAGTTTTGCCAAAACCAAACTCAGCAGAAATTCTCGGTTTGAGAACTTCCGCCAGTATGCGTACGGGTACGCACACTTAACCTGTCTCCTTCACCAAATCCGTATACACACATATGCATACTCTTGGCTTCCGGTTTATGGACTTATACACTAATGTGCGAACACACTATATACGCTTATATCCAAAGATGGTTACATCGTCAACTCTTTATTTCAATCATTGAAACATTCTTTTATATTGTTAATAGCCGTTTTCATACACTATCAACATCAAAGCAATTTTCAAGATATTGAAATGATCATTATTGAAACCTTCCAAGTCTTACACCAAATGATTGCATCACACAAACCATGTAAGATGTTACTCGGTAATTTTCTCATGATATAAGATGAACTTCTCGAAGCAAAAGCTTACCAACACATATTTCGAGAAATATGTAAGCTAGATATACTCAACTCGAAATCTCAAATGTGTATAGAGAAAACTATATTGTAACACGACTTATGTCTCAATATAGGAGATAGCAGAAATAGACTTTCCAAGTAATAGATAAGTTCAAATATCCACATATCTTTTGTCGAAGAAGTTCAACAAGATCCCCTTAGTAGTTCTTCGTCTTCAAGAGATAAACGTCGTAGATTTAATCTCAACTACACTATCTATGTCCTAGTCCGAGACATCTATAAATAGGTTAGAAATCAAGACTTATAGTTTTGATCACTAACATTGACAAACATGCTTGAGATAGCAACGCATGCGAGTTCGACCGAGCAATGCTCTAACAATCTCCCCCTTTGTCAATTTTAATGACAAAACTATCAATACATATGGATTACAAAAAAGATAAAATAAGCTTCTTATCCACATGCTTGATCTCCTTGGAATCTTCAACGCGACTCGAAATCTTCATCACTTCCAAGTACTCCATGATCCTAAAGGTTGTAAGTTTAGCATCACAATTTTTGAAGATCCGTAGCTATAATAATGAGAAAACAAAATATTCTCGATCATTGTTATACAATGTCATAGTATTATTACACAACATCAAAGTTCAATTGTATCACAACTTTGACAATAACACTATAGTGATATGCATCATTCCCCCTTAGTCAATACATATCTCAACATGAAAATCACTCCACCTTACATAATGATCCGTAAACCATATATATTTGTAGTGTGAACAACACATTAATTCTCGTGGAAATTGAATTATTATCCTTACTTTTGATGGGTTTTACAAATATCCTTATCACACAATAATTTTATGCCTCTCCTTGTACAAGCCCATCAGGGGTCCAATGAAAAATTATGGACTTCCAAATATACCCCAGTATATGTTTGGATAACAAAATTGAATTTCAGTTATAAGCAGAAATTGAAAACCGAAAGAGAGAGAGAGATCCAGCTGCAGGAGCTCAGCTCGTGATTTTTTTTTCCGAAGTTTTTCGTTTCAATCTACGATTCGGAGATTGAATTCTTCTTCTCCTCCTTCTTTTTCATCATCTGTGCAGCAAGATTCATCAACTAATCAACAGAATCGGAGATTTTAGCCCCGTTTAACTGAAATTTCCATTAACAAAAGAAACCACTATATCTGTTTTTCTGAAACAAATTGGTAATGTTGATGTTTATTTGAAGATTCATATAATTGTTTTTGATGATTGCATGTTCATTTCATTGATTTTTATGTACAATTTTTGTTTTTTGTTGTTGATGCAGAGATCGTGATTTATGTGGGAAGATTGATTTCGTGATTATTCTGTTAGATTGATTGGTTGATATTGATATAGTTTGATCTCGAGATTCTTATTCATCTCTTAAACAGGTACGTTTAGATTTTTGATTTGTTATTTACTTTTTTGTTTTCTTAAATCTGCTCATCAACTTTGGTTTTATGTTTATGCTGAAATGTTGAAGAATCATGTTTGTGATGAACTTTAGACACCACTGATTCTGATTGTTGATGTAATGTAGATATTATTTTTGGATCAACCTTAATTGTTAATACAAACACTGTGATGTTTTTTAGTTTATTTGTGTCAATTATGGTTGTTGATCCAAATTTCTGAATACAAAATGTTCTTATTTTGTGTGTTTATTTCTTTGGTAGATTGCAGGTAATCATTATGCATTCAATTTGTTGTTAATGTAGCTTTTATTTTAGGTTTCTCACATTCTACATTGAATTTAGCTTTCACGAGGGGGCGTAGCCCCCGAGTGAGGTGCGGCGTAATACTATATGTAGTTTAGGGTAGTTTAGACTGCTTTCTTTTTAGTTTGCATTGAAATTCATGATTTAACTACCTCTTGTTGGATCAACTGTTACATAATTCATGCTTTAACTACCTCTTGTTGGATCAACTGTGATATTTTACACAGATTTATTGGATCAACTGTGATTGTTGACTCAAAAAACTATGATTGCTTACACAGATTTTTTGGATCAACTGTGATTGTTTACATAGATTTATTGGATCAACTGTGATTATTGATCCAAATTTCTGAACACCACTATATGTTATTGTTGTTGCAGAGTTCAAGTTTTGTAATCAGACCGTCTCACATCATGTTTCAGTATCAATTAATGTTAACGAGATGATAAGTGTGGTGAAACAAAGGTGGCCTTATGTTCCTGAAGAACTTACACTTTTTGGTTACATTGTAGATGGGATTTCAAATGTCATCAATCACGATTTGGATTTGAAGTTTTTCATTCACTACTGCATCTCACAAGGGATTGACTTGTTGAAGTTTGAAATCCAGTTAAGGACTTGTGCTGATTCTATTTCTTCATCATCTTCTTCTGCTCCAGATTCTTCGTCATCATCAAGTTGTATTTCAAGCAATGAGGTAGTTGTTTTGGAAGACGTCACTGATGATGCGTGTTTGATCAAAAAGGTCCCAAAGAAGTCTGATGCTTGGGCCAACATCTTAACTGGAGTAGGACAATTGTTTGAAGGTGGTATTGTTGAAGTTAAGGACTCTGTTACGAAGTATGAAATTTGTAGTGGTCGCAAATACAAATTAGTTAAGAGTGACTTTGAACGATACACCGTGGAGTGCAAGTTCAAGCTCGAGGAAAATTGTCGCTGGAGGTTTCACGCCTCTCTCCTTGCCAAATGAAATGGTGTATTCCAATGGAAGAGATATATTGCATAGCATTCATGTATTTTAGCTTGTTCTGATCCATCAAAATTTAGGATGAGAAAATCGCTTATGAAGAATATCTTGGCAGATGATTTACGAGCATCGAAGAAGAAGAAGACTGCTTATGATGTTATAGACTTAATCCGAATGGAATATGGAGTTGACCTCACGTATAGTCAGGCATACCATGGTTTACAATTCACCAAGCAATTTCTTTGAGGTGACGATATCAAATCTTATGCATATTTTGTTTGGTATAAAGATGCCATTGAACATTACAATCCTGGAAATTTCGTCAATTTTGAGTATGATAGCGTGACGCGTCAGTTCAAAAGGTTTTTCGTTGCTTTTGAAGCTTCCATAACTGGTTTCAAAAATTACTGTTGTCCAATGCTATTTATCGATTGTACCTTTCTCACTGGGAAGTTCAAAGGTGGTCTTATGGTTGCTTGCGGCAAAACTGGTAATCAAGTTATGCCTTTTAACTTTTTACTCTTGTTACTGATTCTATATTTAGTTTTCAATCAACTTCTTCTGTTGATCCATCAGCATGGATCAACTTTCTTCTGTTGATCCATCAACATAAATCAACATCCATTGTTGATCCAACTGAAATGGATCAACTTCTACTGTTGATTTAAATGAAATTGATCAATTTCAGTTTTTGGTCACTTATTTTTCTTTTTTGGTTTTTATAGAGATCTATCCAGTTGCATTTGGAATTATTCCTTGTGAAAATTGTGAGAGTTGGCAATGGTTCTTAACCAATTTGAAGGGTATTATTCGTGAAGATCGTCCATTGACCATCATATCAGATCGTGGAATCGGCCTTTTGAAGCATGTTCCTGAAGTCTTACCAAATGCTTACCATTCCTTCTGTTTGTACCATATGAAAGGAAATATTCCTGTTCCAAAGGGCAAGAATAGACAAACTACAGTCAAGTTATTCGAACAGTGCTACACCGCATTAACAAAGGAAAATTTTTATGCTGCTGCGAAGGGTATGAGTAATCAAAAGTTGGATTCAGTGGTTGCTTGGATGATGAAGATTCCATTTCAGAACTGGGTTACTCATGCATTTCTAGGAGAGAGGTGGGGTGAGAACACATCTAATAGTGCTGAGAATTTTAATAACGTTATTAAGCATGATAAGCCACTTCCATCACTTGATCTTGTCGATGCTATTCGTGCTAAGGTAATGGAGTAGAATTACAAGAGGTTATTGGAGTCTAACAAGTGGACTACAAGGCTTACTCCTCGTATGCAAGTGAGCTTTAACAAGAGGATAAACGACTGCCGTTCATACAAGATTTGGAGATCAAGTGAGAAATTATTTGAGATCATTTCTCCAACAGGAAAGCATCGACTTGGATTCTAGAACTTGCAGCTGCAAATGGTGGCAAAAATATAGCTTTCCTTGCACTCATACAATGAAAGCAATGTTACAGATTGGAAATGATGAGTACAAGTACATCACCCCTTACTATATACTTCTGAATATTATAGAAAGTTGTACTCTCGACCCATATCTTATTCCTGACTCTGAGAATCCACCTAGAGAAGATGGGTATGTTTTGCCTCCCAATGGTGGTCGATAAAAAGGTGGAAGGCCTAAAGGTGCTAGGTATAGGGGTTGTCGTGAAAAGGTGCGCAAGAAGAGGAAGTGTGGCCAATGTGGGATGCTCATCTTTCATAACCGGCGAACATGTCGCAGAGCTCCTTTGGCTCCTCGTGCACCAACTTTTCGCAAGGAGTCTCATTCCAGGATGATTAATTTCTTGAAGAGGATGTTGTTCTGAAGTTCTTTTGGTGTTTTCATATTATGAAAAACTTGTTGACTGTTTCTTTTTATTTTTTATGCTTTTTTGGTTTGGACTTGTTAATTTTTTTAATGACATATATTCTTATTTGTTGTTATGAATTTTATTCTTGTGTTTCTTGTGTATATGTCAGTATGCAGGTTCCAGTTTTATTGATTTCACAGGAATCATACTTCTATAAATTGTATCAACTGCACTTGTTGATCCTTTTTTTTGTGGATCAACTTCCGTTGTTGATCCAACTTAAATGGATCAACAATGGCTGTTGATCCACAAAACAAAAACAAAAAATTGGCATGGTTTCTATCTATATTTGCTAGTAAACTCCTCAAGCTTTTCATACCTGTAACATTCATTCATAATCAGACCAATAATACATAATGTTTTTTACAGGAATCATACTTGTATAAATTGTATCAACTGCACTTGTTGATCCACAAAACAAAACAAAAATTGGCATGGTTTCTATCTGTATTTGCTAGTAAACTCCTCAAGCTTTACATACCTGTAACATTCATTCATAATCAGACCAATAATACATTCATAATGTTTCATAATGACATATTCGTTCATAATCATACCTACAATACATTCATAATGTTTCATAATACCATAATCATTCATAATCAGACCTACAATTAGATTTACTTAATAATATAGATTTTTTAAAAACTACAGTTTCATTTTCTTTACAGACCATGAACAGACTATGACAGCAAGCTCACTCTAATGGTTTAACTGAGTCTTGCAATTGCATTATTTCTGCAACAGAGTTAGTAGCTGAACCAAGAATTATTCCGGTCTCTTCCATGCACCCAATTCTGACAAGATTCTTGCTGCAATCTTCACTCTCTTCTTGTCCAACTTCTCATCTAAGTTAGTGATTTCAGATAGGTTTTCACAGTTTCCACGCTTTACCAAATTCTTCAAGTACATGCAAGTGTGCAATGCACAATCACATCTATCTTTTGCTGGTACAGTATAATGTGAAAAGCTTATCTCTATATCACCATCTGTCTCTGGATCTTTGTGGCCCATTTCATTCAGTAATTTAGTCAGTGGTATTATCATCACAAGATACTTCCAATTGTAAGCCGCATTGCGCCTTGCAGAGTTGTATACTATCCATTTTCCTTTTACCAACGCGAGCACCACATAATGGTATCCAACACCTTGCTGATCAGTCAAGCACATTGGTATAATGAGGTATGTGTCTTCAACCTTCCCTGTGTAACTTTTCCTTATCTTTTACGAAATTCCTCATCTCTATACCTTTGCTATATCTTGCGAGGCTAATGCGATTCCTAATATTTGCTGTATCAATATATTTTTCAAAAATATTAGTTTTCCATATTATAAATCATCTTAACTAGATAACAACATATCATAACCCGTAAATTACTTACATAATCAATTGTTGAGAGAATAATGTGGTTCCTGTATTGAGGTTTATGAGGAGATTCCATCTTTGATTTCAGCATGGTGATGGAGTAATCAATAATCTCGCTGTGAATGTTTTGATTATTCATTAGACATTGTATTTTCTTTCCGTTGATGATTACTTCCAAATCAAGATTGCAGAAATAAAAACTATGAGCTTTCTCGCTGCATTTTCAACAACAACAAAAGAAAAACAAATTAAAATGTTAATAAAAAGAACTAGCATAACCCAAGAAAATAAAATCTATGTGATCTGAGGTAAATTACATACCATTCATTTGCATCCTCAAAAAATGGCTGGATGATTTGTTTTTCCTTCTCACTGCACTTTTTCCACAATTTCAGTTTGTGTGGCCTTATCAGTTTTTTCGGTTCGGGTGGTGTCAGGTCAATGTAACTGTCGAGGTCAATTATTTCCTTTTTCTTCTGCACCTTCTTCTTTTTTTATTTTTCCACCTTTCCTTTTTACCCTTTTAAGCTTAGGATGTGTTTGACTTCGAAGTTTATACGTCTTTATCTTTGGCTTTTCTCCTTTCTTCACCCATTTGACAAGAGAACTGGCCTGCTGTTATTGTGGTACTGATGCTTTTACATCTTCTGATTGTTCCTCTGATTCGGTTTCCTCTTCAGTTTGCTCTTCAAATACATCCATATTATACATTTTGTTCAACCCTTGCATTATTGCAGCTCTTGATGTAGTGCCAGAACAATCCTCTTTTGTTTCTTGTGTTGCCGTACGATCTACCTCATCCATTATTGCACCGAAACTCGGTGTGATACCTGTATGCACATACCCAGATTCATCTGGTTTTATGATGGTTTATCAAAAGTGATTGTAGTAGTGGTAAAAACAGGGTCTTTTCAGACTTGTGAAGAAAACAATTTTTCTAGATTTAAATTAAACAAGCAAATAAATAAAATAGTTCAAACCTTTAGAGAAAATACCAAGACTAGGATTCCACCATTAACCAATTAAATAGTAAATTCTAAATAATATTCATGCAATTCTATCTTTAAAAATAATTCTAATATTTGCCTCAAATATATTTTTGAAGTAATAATTGTAATCACAAAGTATAAAACATCAAAAGTTTTTAAAACCCAGCATGCTTCATCAAAATAATTCACAACTATTCAATAAAAACTAATATTTTAAATTCAATTCCATGCAAATAATCAAATAATAATATTGCAAATAAATAATAAAATTAGAATTATACCAATCAATATGGACCAATGGCTTCCTCCGTCGTCTCGGCTAATGGGTTTAGCTTCTCATCCCAAAGACACACTCACAAGATGAATTCATGGCTAAAATAGGTGTTTTTATTGATGAATATAAGATGAAACAGAAATTTGCAACGCTGTAATGGTGTTACAGCGCCACTGTTACAAAGGGGTATGGTAATTTAAGACTGCTGTAAACGATAACTATCTACTGCTGTGAAACAACGACAGTGGTATGAAAATAAGTCTGCTGAAGAACGACGGACTCTGCGAGTCAGTTCTTCGTGTTCTTCAGAAGCTTTAATGGCAGCAGCAGCGTTGTCTCCTCTATAATTGCTTCTCCTAGGCTCTCATCGACTCTAAACTCTCTCCTAAAGGTTTCTAACCTTTCTTTGATGTAAACCAACACTTATATAGCCTTCAGATTCCCTAGAAACTCGATCAAATTCGAGAATAAATCTCTTATTCTTCACGTGCAGTTTGAACAATAATTCCATCTGTCGATCTTTGTATGCGTCTGTGAGCTATTCTATTGCTCCCAAAATCTTCTCTGACTTGAACTCAACTGTTTTGAAGTATATCCCACGCAAGAATCTCTCCCAAATCTTTCAAACCAATTCAAAACCCTAAACAGGGACCGTGTGCACTGTCTTGACTTTGTGTGGATTTTCTGACTTATCCAGCCCAATTAGATGGGTCTAATCGCTTCTAACAGGTCCCTTATGTCTTGTAGAGTCCGTGGGTACCAAATTTGCCCATTGAATCGCCTGCTAGGTCGCTCAAATCCTTGATCCAAAACTGTTGACGCTGCTGCCTTTTTTCCCGCCAAAATTTTCTTTTAAATTTGAGAAGTTGACCTCCCCTTATCTGTGGCTGGTCTCCCTTTAGCAGATGCCTGGAAATGGGTCACCCCTTAGTAATTAGGTTACCCCTTATCCAAAATCAAGGGTCCGTATAGCAAGTGTCCTCTGGGGCATTTTCCGCATTTTTTTCGGGGTTCCTCCGGGGTATTTCTGGGATACTTCCGGTACACTTCTGAGGCGCTTCCGGTACGTTATCAACGGAGGTCCAAATGCCACATTTTTAGCCAAATTCTCCGCAAGAGATTATTTTCCAAAAACACCTACAAATACATAAAATAACCAAATAAGTACAATATCGAGTACTAACAATATATATAATTGAGATAAATTAGACACATAAATGCGTCTATCATTTTACTGTTGTAATTGGAGGAGTTTAATACACGACCAACGGCACCTCCACTTCTTCCTTGTTCTTCTCATCATTTTGTTCAACAGACGGATTCTTCTCTTCTATTTGCATGCCATCCTTCTCTTCTACTATTCCAACAGATGTTACAATCTTTTCGACCACATAATTGAGCTCTAAAGCATCAACGTCCTTTATTTTTCTTCCTGCATGAAAGCTCTCCCTCCAATTGTCCAAAGATTCGCTACTTTTAGGTTCTTCCCGCATCTTCATTCTAGTTTCAAAAACCCTTTTCCAAAACGTTTCTTGAGTTCCCAAAGGATCTTGAGTTCCCAAAGTATTTGGAGTTCCATATGACAACGACTCGTTCATTTCTTGAGTGTCTTCATTGTTCACGGCCTCTGAATCTTCGACTTCCATGTTTACTCTCGTTTCATTCCCATCAGTTGGTTGATCGTTCGCTGCAGAGTTCATTTTATCTTCATTTCCTTTTCCAGATGATTCTCCGTCTTGTTTCTGAGTGAACACATTTTCCAAATCATCAAATTCCTTCCCTGTATACTTTGATTTTCTAGTTGTCTTTTCTTCCTGAAATATCTTTTCCTTTTATTCCCATCCTCTATGTACCTGTTAATCTCAGCAAGTCACTCTGTATGTCCATCTTCCAACACTACTTTGTCTTTGTTCCTCTCATACAGATTTTTCAAGAAGATCGTGCTTCTGACAAACTGTTTACTTTCAGCCTTTCCCATGTAATAAATTTCATTCTTGTCGCATTCAAGAAATATGTTTTCTTCCTCTAGTTCCTTTATCTTATTCCCTTATTATTCCAGTTCTCTTGTAGGTGCCAATAGGTCAATTAAATAGTTCTCATCAGCAGAAACTGGATCATCAAAGTCTTGATGAAACTGCAAAGCATGATCAACACAAATCAAAATAGTGTAGACACTAAAACTGGATCAACATTGGTTGTTGACCCCATTCACATGGATCAACTTCCATTGTTGATCCATATAAAACTGACACTAAAACTGGGTCAGCATTGGTTGTTTACCCCATTCACTTGGATCAACTTCCATTGTTGATCCACAAAGAAACTGACAATAAAACTAGATCAACATTGGTTGTTGATCCCATTCACTTGGATCAACTCCCACTATTGATCCATAAAGAAACTGGCACTAAAACTGGATCAACATTGGTTGTTGATCCCATTCACTTGGATCAACTCCCATTGTTGATCCACAAAGAAAATGGCACTAAAACTGGATCAACATTGGTTGTTGACCCCATTCACATGGATCAACTTCCATTGTTGATCCACAAATAAACTGGTACATTTGTAATATTAAAGATAAATATAGTAAAAAATAATTACCTGATGCGGGAACCAAGTCATATCGATTTTATTTTTAATGACTTTCTTGCCAAAATCAGTTCAAGTTTCTTGCACGGAATCTCGGAGTTGAATTTTCAAATTTCTCCCTTTTGTTGATGTACTTATCGGTATCTTCGCAGAACCAACACTGCATTATTTTAAAACAAAAAGGTTAGTTTTATCCAACAGTATTTATTTCACTCTCTACAACAATAATTAAACGTTTTTTCTTACCACTAGAAGAGTTGTGCAGCCAGCGATAGTTAATTTTACCTCTTTCCTTTTTGCCAAGTTCGAAATCAAGTATTCTACAACATGATCCGGCCATGACACTTTGTCCATCAGTAAAATATGAGGCAACAATTTCTTTGGAAAGATTGTAGTTCCAGCGTTTGGGAATAAGAAAACCGTACACAACCACATAGCAAAAACCCTCACAAAATGCTCCGGATCAGACTCATCTTCTGCCGCCTTTTTCAGTTTGCTCACAACTTCCTGCTTTGTTATTGCATCTGAACAATCTGCCGGCTTTTCTGGTATGAACTTTTCATTCAAGAATTTGTTGTAGTCAAGTCCTTTCTTTGGTTTCAGTAGCTGATGCAATTTTTCACTCTCTATAAGTCTTTTCATCTTGAATATCAAAGAGAAATCTCTTGCTTCTAGACAGCACTCTTCCGATTTTCCAAATTTGAACTTTCTGGTTTCTTTATTGAATACACTCATCAGCAGCTGCATTGCAAGATTCATCTTCTTCAACCACTTACCACTCATTTGACTTATGTCTATTACGTAGAATGGGCTGATTATGTCCCAGAACGGAGAGTTCTTTAGTGCATGTGCAAGTATCAGTTTCTTCTTATTATTTGCATCTTCTACTTCAAACTTTTTGCATAGAAAATTCCACATTTCAGCCAATGGTTGGAGACCTGCTTTGAATTTCTTTTCTTTTGCTCTTGACGGTCCTGCATACATGAAGCTCAAATTATTTTCATGTTCATTTTCGATTTTTAAACAACATGTTTTATAAACCTGCACAAGTATTCAAATCGATGTTTTTACCTTTGAGCTCTTTATCTAGTTTTCCCTTTTTTTATACTTCTTCTTTTTGCTCTTTCTCTTCCTCTTCTTCCGACGCTGGATCATCTTCATCTGATTGTTCTTGCATTTCTTCATCCGATTCTGATTCTGTTTCTTCTTAGTCTGATTCTTCCTCAACTACCTTCTTGTTTTTCACCTTTCCTTGTGGTTCTTCTTTGAATTTGTTTTCTTTCGTCCTTGACCCGCCTGCATACATGAAACTCAGTCATTTTCATTTTGTTTTCAATTTTTTTAAACAACATAGTTAGATATACCATCACAAAAATTACAATGTATGTTTTTACCTTTGAGGGCTTTCTTCGGTTTGCCCTTTTCTGCTTCTTTTTCCTCTTCTTCCGACTCTGTATCATCTTTATCTGATTCTCCTTGCGCTTCTTCTTCGGATTTTGATTCAGATTCTTCTGGTTCTTCCTCAACTATTTTCTTGAGTTTCAACTTTAACTTTTGTTGTGGTACTTCATTTGTACTCATGTTCTTCCTCTTTCTTGTTGCCTCTTTCTTGTTCTTTGCATTTCCTTTGATGACTTTCTTCGTTTTTCCCTTTTCTGCTTATTTTTCCTCTTCTTCCGACTCTTTATCATCATCTTCATCTGATTCTTCTTGCCCTTCTTCGGATTCTGATTCTGATTTTTCTGGTTTTTCCTCAACTATCTTCTTGTGTTTCACCGTTCTTTGTGGTTCTTCATTTTTACTCTTGTTCTTCCTCTTTCTTGTTGCCTCTTTTTCGATTATCTTTTTGTTCTTCGCATTTTGTTTTGGTTCTTTAGCTTGCTTAATCTCTTGCGAGACATTTTTATTTTGATTCTTCTTACTTATCCTTGGTGATCTCCTATTCATTGTGTCTTCTCAACCTGAGTTCAACAATTATTATAGTTAGCATTCATATTTTCATATTAGAAAACAACATAACTAGCAAACATTTCATTTCTAAGGATCAACTACTGTTGTTAATCCACTGAAATGGATCAACTTCTACTGTTGATCCTTTTTTATTTGGATCAACTACTGCTGTTGATACAAAAATATCTAAAAATCTTTCAGAAACATATTAACAGTAGAACAAATTTGCATACAATTGATCAACTTCTATTGTTTATCCTATTTTTATTTGGATCAACTGCTGTTGTTTATCCCCTAAATTGGATCAACTTCTACTGTTGATCCATTTTCTTTGGATCAACTACTGTTGTTGATAAAAAAATCCTTTAGAAACACATATTCACCCATTAACAATATAATAAATATGCATACAATGGATCAACTTCTATTGTTTATTCAATTTTTATTTGAATCAGCATCTATTGTTTATCCCCTAAATTGGATCAACTACTGTTGTTGATACAAAAATCCTTTGGAAACACATATTCACCCATTAAAAGTATAACAAATATGCATATAATGGATCAACTTCTATGGTTTATCCAATTTTTATATGGATCAACTGCTATTATTTATCCCCTAAATTGGATCTTTGGATCAACAGCTGTTGATCCAATTTTTATTTGGATCAACTACTGTTGTTGATCCCCTAAATTGAAAATATATATATATACCAACCAAACATCCAGAATCACATTTTTCAACCATTTACCAGTTGAACAAATTTGCAAACAAGATCACTAGCATATTCAACCTAGAAAAATACCAAATTTCAACTTCTTACATTTTTCAGTATTTGAGCAAAACATTTAAAATTAACATAACTAGCATACTCAACCTAGAAAAATCCAAAGATTTGAAGCAACGATTTGAAGCAAAACAAAGATTTGAAACAAATTATTCAAAATCACCAAATCATGCTTATTTTAATCACACAGAGAATATGAGATTTCACAAAATCTAACAAAAATCTCAAGAACTCTAACCAAAAATCAAAACTAACAAAACAAGACCAAAATAAAAATCGTTTTTTACCTGTTCGCTGCTTTCTGTGAAACGAAATGAGACGAAATGAAACTTGATTAGGTTTATGTTCGCTGCTTTCTGTTGTTGATGAAAGATATACGGTTTCCTTCAACTGTTTCTGTTCTTCATCATAGACTAGTGGATTTTGAGTAAATAGTTGATTTTGAGTGATGGCTAGTGTATTTAGTGGTTGATTATGAGTAACGGCTAGTGGATTTACTCCTCGATTTCAGATTTTTTTTCTTCTGGTTTTCAGTTTTCAGATCTGAAAATGGGAGTGATGGGAATGAGGAAGAGAGAGTAGGTGAGATAAACCGTGTATAACTGAAATGCTTTAATGTGTCGGATTTAGTATAACGTGAATATATAGTGGGGCATTTCAGTAATCTAATAATTCTGGATTTTAATTCTTAAAATTAGTAGGGATATATTTATTTTGGGAAAGGATATATTTGTTGGGTTTGAAAAGCAAGGACATATAAATAATGTGCCCTTAATTCTCCCTTTTTTGTCAACAAAATTGGCAAAGGTACGAAAATTAGTGGGATCCTAATGAAATTTCCACGGAGATACATCATGTCCAAAAGGTGTATTAACATACCAACAAATTTGGATGCAATCATAAATCCAAAGCTAAATGAATTCATCAAGGAGTTAATGAAGATACAAGATAACCCCTAAAAATTTCACAGCCGCACTCCCCACAAAGATTTGGCAATTAAGCACAAGTTCAAAATGAACTCTCCCCCATAAAATGTCATCCCCGAAGGAACAACAAAGGCGACCTTACTTTCACAAGAAAAGAAGGATTTCTTTTGGACAAACAAATCACATGAAAACATGAATTTGTATCCACAAAATTCAATTGAAATAACCACAAGAGAACCCATGGTTAGTTCAATCGAAAAATACAACCAAATTAATCACAAGAGTACATATGATTAATTCAATTAGAACACACAACCAAATTAACCACAAAAAACGATCAATTTAATTGGTCATGCTCGACATAAGAGAAATTATGGAGAAACAACTAAAATAACCAAAAGAGAATGATTAATTTAGTTGATCATGTTCAACATAGGGAACCTCACGGAGCAACAACTAAGTTAATCATAAGAAAATAATAAACTCAATCGATTGTGCTCAACATAAGAAACTTTATGGAACAACACAATATATGCACAAAGATTGTGGATCGGAGATCGACCAAATACTGCGGAGTACACAAGGATTCATTCTATTTTGCATCATTAGTTGTACAATGGATTAATCCTTGTAAACAAAAGTTTTATCCTTTCTTCCATCAAAATATGACATAAAAGCCTTTAACTTTTGTAATGCCAAAAGTTCATTTTATCTTCCATCAATACATTCATATCGATATAATAGAGATAACTTTTTGAACAAGTATGGGACAGTCACAGGTTCACGGACATAAACAACATATCCCATAACAATTTCCAATATATGAAATCATAAAGATTAAAATTGCAAAAATCATCTTCCAAAAAATACTTTAGAATTTAAATAAATAAATCTACAAACAATGAAGATGAAAATCGTTGGACATAACTATGTGTACTCACAATAATAGGTTTGGGGGTATTTGATAGACACATTTTTGTGTCTGATATAATCTCAATTGTATATATTGTTAGTGCTCGATTTTGTATTTATTTTGGCTTTTTATGTCTTTGTAGGTGTTTTTGGAAAAATAAGATTTTGCGGCGAAATTGGCTCGAAAAGTGTTTTTTGCGTTCATGGGAGGACATTTGCTATTCGGACCCTCATTTTGGATAAGGGGTAACCTAATTACTAAGGGGCATCCCATTTCCAGGCAGCTGCTAATCGCACCCCTAATTTGGCTAGGGGGCGACCATCTTCTACATTTGAAATTCAAAATGGCGGGAAAGTAGGTGCAGTCTGGCAGATTTAGGGTTCTTGATTTGGAGGAGTTTGAGGTCGATTAAACCTCTAATTTTCATAGGATAGACTCCTTATGGGTCTAGGAATCTGATATGGGTGTTGAAATCGATTAGACTGGGCTCAATCGACGGATTTTTATCACAATAGAAAATATGGAAAGTCACGTGTGTGACCTGTTTTAGGGAATTTTAGAGAGATTAAAGTGTTGTAAACCTTCCGAAAGATTTGTATCTATCTAAGGAAGAGTTTAGAATAAAAAGGAAAGCTCAGAAACGCGTAGAAATTCTAAAACAAGAAATTGCCGCAACTTTGCCGTGAAGAGAAGGAAAGAGATTTTTTAAGATTTGGGAGAGATTTAATCGGTATTTTTGATATAAATAGATTGCTTGGGTCATATAGAAGGGGTGTCGAGAGTTTGGGGACCGGAGGAGAGCCAGAGAAGAAGAAATCAGACTTCTATCAAACTATGTTTCTGCTGCTGTTGCTGCTGAAGAGGAAGAACACGAAGAACATTGACGCACAAGCAACTGTCGCAGAAAACTGTCGTTGTTCAACAACAGAAGATAAGTAACGTTTATATACAACAGTAATCATTGTTCCTCTTTGTACCAGAGATCTGTAAAACTTTTACGCTGTTGCAAAGCAGCTGCTTTACACCTTTCACTCTTTTAATCAACTTTTGAGCAACAAACATGTATTTTGAGCAATATATGAGGAGTTAAACCCCAACACTGGGATGACGGAGGAAGCCATATTTCATGCGTGTGGTAATTATATTTAATTCTTTCATGACTTTTTGCATGGATTATTAATTGTTTTATGGTTTTTATTGAACGTTGTGATTTCAATTGATGGGTTATACTTAGGTTAAGTCTTTTGATATCCCATGCTTTATATTTACAGTCGTTGCTTTTCAAAAATCTACCTTGGCAAAGAAACAGAGTCAATATTCTATTTGAGCTATAATGGTCTAGAATAACTATATGAATCGCATGAATGGATTTATTGGTGGAATCCTGAGTCCCAATCTCTTGTAACATTAAGTGAAACCAAAATTAAGTCTGAAATCAAATCTTTACAAGTCTTTGAACGAACTTCTACTTATCACTTTCAAAACTACATCAAGGCCATGTTTCATTTTGTCCGTGAAATGGCCTGAAAAAATTTATTTTCGTTTTAAACAGGCTAGTTACTTAATGGTCTCATGGCTAGTCTGTAGTCTAGCCTAGCCCATATACAGTTTCTGCATTTTTATTTAATATTATTGATCGAGTAAAAAAAAGAGTATAAGATTTTACGTGACTGCTGAAACAAGAAAAGAAATCGGGATTGGTACACTCCCATTGAAACAGCCTTGAAATTTTACGTTGTCGAAAGAAGACTTTTCCACTAAATTGAATTAAAAAAGACAATGGTAAACAAGAGCTGGTGAGATTTTTAAAGCGTCGAAACATATTTTTGTTATTTTAAATTTAATAATGGAAAGGGCTGAAGTCGATGTTCGGTTGCTGATTTTATAGAGACGTGCCAGCAGGTTAGTTAGTTGGCTAAAGTTTTATTCTTTTTCTGAAATCAGAATAAGGTTAGTTAGGTAGCTAATCCAGACATTCTCTACACGTTGGCTTGTTGTGCTTTTTATGTTACATTTCAGCAAGTATGACTATAAGAAGATCGGAATTTTGAACATTGAAACCATCTCTTTAATAATGGAGAACAGCAGTAGCCGAAGTCGTTCCTGTCGATATCCGGCTAGCGTAATAAAACGTTCTCCATCTCCTAATTTGTTCTTAAATAGGAACGATGACCGAGTTTCAGTACCACCTAATTTACCTCCATTAACACCCAATAATACCACCAACAAGATCAATTATAAAAACCGAAATTCTGTTGCAGCTGATAAAGCAATTGAGATGGCAAAGATACGGAGAGCAAAATCTGTTTCCAAGAACTGTCCATCTGCTTGGGCCTTATCTCCGGGAAGATCCTCGCCATCCTCATCTACAGCTTTGGCGGTATTGCTCAAGTCTCCAAATAATATTTCTGAACCTGCTAATCGTTATCGTAAGAAGATGGTCACAAAATCATCATCATGTGGTAGTGATACTGATGGCGGAGGACGTCGCGGGAGTACCGGAGGAGTTTTTAGGTACTTTCGTTCGAAAAGTAAGGTGTCGTGTGCCAA
This sequence comes from Papaver somniferum, assembly GCF_003573695.1. Lineage (NCBI taxonomy): Eukaryota > Viridiplantae > Streptophyta > Magnoliopsida > Ranunculales > Papaveraceae > Papaver > Papaver somniferum. The sequence goes on along the minus strand of NW_020620936.1, from coordinate 3,371,153 downwards.
AGAAGAAGGCTCTCATAGGCTAAGGATTTTTCATACGAGACTGGTACAGTGGAGATTGGTTAATGCTTGTGCTGAGATGTTGATGGACAGACGAAATTCTATTGCAGTGGTAAGATTAAGAACACTACACCGTATCCTCCTCTATTTCCCAATTAACATCTATCAAAACTCAGTTGGCATAAGACTACGCACGCAATTAACTACAACTCATAATTTGTGTATCCTTTGGTTTTCACCAGATGAAGTTGTTCAATGTTTGGTCGAGGATATATCAAATGAGGAAACTGATGGTAGAGAAGAGAATTCAAGTAGAAAAGCTAAGGAAGGAAGTCAAGCTGCTTCAAATTATTAATCCTCAACTCAATCTGCTCAATAAATGGTCAAAAATAGAAAAGAAAAATTCAGAAGCCTTAACAACATTAGCAGGAAATTTGTCATCGTTATCCATCAGAGTACCTTTAATAAATGGTGCTAAGGTGAGTAAGTCGCATCATTTTGTACGACGAACGTCTACTTAGATGCATGTAACATATTTATTCGCTTAGCTCTTATATTAACCATATCTTTTTTCGAGTCTAATGAAGGTCGACATGGTATCCTTTTACAAAACCATGCGTACAACAGTGAATCTTATGAACAACATCGAAGAAACGGTCGAGAGAAGTTTTCTTGAGGTTAAGGAAACGTCTCTTCTACTTGATCAACTTATAGATGCAATAAGACAAGAAACAAAAAGCTTAGAGGAACTGAGAAACACACTGGCAATTGTGTCTTCCTTAGAGGTATGTACATGCTACAACAAATTGAAACCTTTTAATAGTTTCATGATCGTTACTTCCTTTCTCTTTTGTGCCTTACTGTGTTTCCTCAAAAGAACAAAAAATAACATATCCTTACTTTTTTGATTTTTTATTGTTCGTTTTTTGATTATGGATGTTGATAGCATGAAGAATAATGTCGTAAAAGACATGATTGCAAGCATCTTTTATCCTTAAAATGTCTCTTTAATTAGAAATCTAAGAGAATGCTAATCATGCATGCAAGTAAAGTAATCACAAACACATGGTATGCCAAATAACTTCCATTTGTATGAACAGGCCCAAGAGGAAAGTCTTAGAGTGCATCTCATCCAAGCAGCAAACAAGAGAATTCTAGTAAGCTAACTCGTACGACAAGACATAACACACTTTTGGATAAAAAGGCCTGGTAAGTACCATTAACGTATATGGCAAGGGTAAATTAAGGGGAGACCCAAAAAAAAAAAATATTCTAATTCTCAGGCCCATAATTAATTTTAGGCACCGTGACACCCATAATTATATGAAATTATTAAAAATGTATGCATGACGGATTATGCATCCGCATGACGGGTTATGCATCAGGGGTATAATTGGCAATGCAACTTGGATATAACATATCTAAAAATCCGCGCCTTGGAATTTTATAAATTTTATATCGTTGGAAATCTTTTTAAGAGAGCTACGCAACGAGTACAAACAACAATATTAAATTTTTGTTTTTCACGAAAAAATCGGAGGTGATCATCATTTTAGGCAAAATTTCGAAAACTGACTACATAACCGTTATGCAGCCACCAAAAAAGATGCATAACACATTCTGCAGACGCATAACGAATTATGCAACCATTTTCTCGACTGCATAACAAATTATGCATCTGCATAACAAAGTTATGCATCTATAACAAGTTATGTAGCCATTGTTTTGGTTGATTTTAGTGCGTACATAAAAAATTGATGCATAATGCATTATGCAAACATATTTTCGGATGCATAACAGGTTATGCATCTATTTTCTCGATGCATAAAAGATTGTGCAACAAATTTCTCGATGCATAATGCACTATGCAGCCATATTTTCGGATGCATAACAGGTTATGCATCAATTTTCACGACTGCATAACATGTTATGCAGATATTATTGTAGGTGCATGACAAGTTGTGCAGTCTTTGTTTTTGTTGGTTTCAATAGTGACGAAAAAGTTGATGCATAACGTGCTATGCAACCGTTTTCTTGACTGCATAACAAGTTATGCAACAAATTTTGTAGATGCATAACAGGTTATGCATCCATTTTCGTAGCTGCATAACAACTTAAAACAACACCCAACAGACTAAAAACCAAATCTGATCTTGACATGTTATGCAGTCATAACAACGTGTCATGCATAACTAGCCACCAACTTCACAGTTCCCCATCTATATCTCGACAAAAATCAGACTCATCAATCTCGGACAACAAGCACACCCTCATATCCATTGTTGTAGACGTAGAATAAAACATCATAGATTCAAGTCAAATCCTGGCAGCAAACCAAGCTGCCGTTGATAATGCTTCTTCGGTCAAAACCTGATGTGCTAAACCCTGTAATGTCGCACCATAAACCGCCTCCAACAATCCTTGTTCGATACAAACACTAAACACCACCAATCTGCAGCCATTCATCTCATAAAACTGACGGCATCTACACTCTTTCTTAGCTATTTTCAAGGACCCAAACTCTATCCGATGCTGAAACAAATTGGTACCCAAGTTAGCTCACCCTACTGGCTTCTAATTAACGCCACATCCGCTGCAAACAACCCTTGTACTCATCCCACAAACGCACAACAAACTAGCAAGGAAACGGTGCGGTCAAGCAGCTGCAGATGGTTATGTTCTTGTTGTTTAGCCTTGACCAAATCTTCCACAGCACTAACCAAATTTGCGAATCACTCTGCACCCTTTTCTTCCTTCTTTTCTCGCTGCCAGAACTGTACCAAACCCTCACCACAGACAACATGTATCCTTCGATATCTTGCTGGTTTCAAACCCACAACAACATCACACAGCACCCACACAAACATCTGCAGCAGCATTTGTTTCTTCTCCTCTTATTACACGACCCAAATAATCAACAATGCCCATAGCAGCAACCATTGTAACAACTGCGAACTAGGTGGTAATAAGATGGTGGTTCAGCTTTTCTGTCGAACAGTTGATATACGCTACCTGATGGTGTTGTTGTATGTTGAGAAACCATCTCCTTCAGCTCTCCAATTCCTGCAATTTCACATTCAAAACAGCCCAATAACTCCACTTCTTCCAGGAATTATAAACTAGACTCATTCATCATCATTTACTGTCACAATCAACCACAGCAACAACATCTCTTGGACAGAGAAAAGAGGGGATGTAAGAAATTCTTCTTTCCTGGCTCTCTTGAGTTAAAATACAACCCAAACTTCTACATCATCTCGAGCTCCCGATTCTTCGAACACAACCACCAAAACCCATTTAATCAATCAGTCCCAGATCCCCTTTTCTTTGTTGATTTCAGTTTTGCAACTTCACCAAATTCCTTATCTGATCTTCTAAAACTTCATTCATAATCAATTATATCAATAGATCAGACCCTAACTTCTTCCTCTCAAACATTACCTCAATTGTAGATGATTCGAATCACAAACGAACCCTTGAATACACCCAATCCAGTTGACAAACGGACCCAACTTGGTTGCTGCAATTTCTAATCTCAATCAAGATTTTGGACTCCGTCGATAGATAGGAAAGAAAGCTGTAGGGAGATACGAATCTGAGAAGAAGAAGAAAAAAAAAAGACCGAAACATAATTTCAGAAATTATGGGTTTGAGAATAATTTTCTTCCAGAAAATGGGTGCGCGCCTGTGTTTTTCTGAGCGTGGGTTTCATAGTAGAAAAGTCTGGGAGAATGGGTCTCCATGTAGTTTTCACATATGGTAATGAGACAGCCAAGCTTTATAATGTAACTAGGATTTTGGCACGGGTGCTATATAAATTATGTATAATTATGTTAAAAAATAGTTTCTGGGGTCATTTGATATACATATATATGATCATTTTGTAAATAAAAATCGGTTATCAAATGATAACGTGTAATCTGAATAACTTTATGAGTTTATCTCTAAGTGTATCTATCAAGATGAAGCCAAAATGTTATTTCCACTAAAGTCTAAACAAACAGAAAGAAAAAATTGGTATTTGAGAAATTCCCACCTTATCCTAGACCAAAAGGCTGTGAATCAATTAAAACCCCGACGACTTACAATGGCCAATTTTTTCATAATCTCGCTAATAGCAAACGACAAACACCCCTAATTTTAACCATGAGACTATCAATTAAATGTACACCAAATGATAGCAAACCTATAAATTCATACATAGCAGTGTTAAAAGAAAGGATTTTCTCAATATTATTACCTCGGAGCAGTTTGATTACTCAGAGATGTATGTTTTGGTGGATACGGATAAGAGAACACGAAAATAAAATTGAGCGAAAGTATATTATTGGGTTCAAGTTTTTTTCTCCGCAATCTAGCTGCTCTTCCCAATTTTATTTCTAATTTTAGTTTGCTCCTGAGTGAGGAGTTCAAGTTCTCAAAATCCACTCATCCTACTTTATGTGAGCGAGAGAATCAATTTTTTTTTATGGGAAGATCGGTTTGTAATTTTTAGTTGATCAAATTCCTCTGTTTTGATTTTAAATTTTGAGATGGGAAGAAGAGAATATGTGATGATGTTTTATCAATTTTAAAGCATGTATTCATGGAGTAGACCGTAGTTGTGAATTTATCATTTGGGAGGAAAAATATGGACCAGTCTTTATCTTTCATAACTTAGCTAAGCTTCGTTTTATAATATAGTACAAAAAAATAGTCTGAAAAGTATATCTAGCTAGGGTACAACCCTTACCGTAATGACACATTTTAATAATAAGTAATTTTGTGTATTGGTTTTGACTTGTGCCGTTTTTCTTTAGTAATTATATGACGTGATATTTTGTTGTTTTGATTTTTGATTTTTCATGTACTTTAACCGAGTTTATTTTACCATTAAGACGATCAACCACATCTTCTAATTTATAATGTTACCCACTTTGCGGAGACTTAAAATTAACATAGTTTATTACATCTTTCACAATATTGTATTACCCTTGTTTTAAATATACTGAACTAATATCATACACGACTATTCACAAACACCCACCACCATAAAACCACCCATTGCCACTATTTTTCCACCACTACTAATATCATCGCCTCCACCACTCACTAACACCCACCACAGCTTCTACCAGCCACTATTTCTTGCACTACCACCACTAATTTCAATTGATATAATTTTTATTAAAATTATTTATTGATAAAAATATATATTCATTAGATTAATTAACATCATTTAAAATGAAAATTTAATGAATCATTCAATATGAGCAATTAATGAGACACTATTTAATAAAACACTAATTATGTTTTTAAGTTGAACATATCACGGACTTAAAAACATACCACGGCCACTTATTTGTCTTCTTGCTGGACAAACCTAGACCTCTTTTTATCTTTCCTAACTTGTCCAAACTGTTTTATGTATTCTTGATTAAACAACAAATGCTTGACAATCAGTCACTGACATGTGAAGTCAAGTTTTCGGCGAAGAAGATAATGGAACAGGATACAATCTCCTCTTGCTCCTTCACCAACGTCTTCACAGCCAGTTCCTTCTGATCAGTCTTTAAGATGGAAGCAAGTAGTGAAAGACCAAACTGTATAAAAATATGGAGGGGTCTAATTAAACAAAGCAAAAGTAGGCGTCCAAATTTTAGTTTTGTAATATCAAAATATTTTTTTAAGAGTTATCAGATAACCAACACAAGTGTAAAAGAAGTCGTTGTCAGAGGTGTGTAAAGATAGAAAATATCAACTGGCTCCTATCATGTTAATTGTCACTGTAGATTCTACACACATGTCTGACTTGTTCCCAATGAATTTGTTGTAGAATGAGAATACTAATTTGAAACGAAAGAGTTTGGAAAAAAGTATCAAATTTAATGCTACTATGGGTGAATGAAGAACACTTTCTCACCCAAAGTCTACCTCTTAGTGAGATTAAGATAGTAATTATTTGTTGGCTGGGGAAATAAATTAACCCAAAAGGGTTATCATTTGCCTCTCGGTAAAGATTAATAAAAAAAACAGAAAATGATTTCCGGACATAAAAAAAATGGCATAAAAAACCTTGAAAAAATTATTCTCTAATGGGGGCACATAGCAATTCTCTAATGAAGGAAATTGGTTGTGAAAGAATTTCTTACGAGTTCCTTTAATCGGTTCTTTTTATGTTCCTTAAGAAATGTTGATAAATAAAATTAAACTAGAAAAGTAGAAAATTGTTTTGAATGATTAGCCGCTCAAGTTTTAATATTTTTTCTTTGTCTCCCTCCTAAACACGCATTCACACTCTCTTTCTCGTGGAAAAACACTCTTTTATCTAATTTCTCTTCCGGTTTGAAACCCTTGTTTTAAGAAAGAGAGTATTTTTTTCTATCAACGTTTTTGAAGAGGAAGATACATGGAATGGGATATGATCCCTTCTAGTTGGTTCGCCGACTTCTTGACCACCAATTCTTTCAGATCAGTCTGTAAAGGACTGGAAAATTGGGAATGTTTCCGGTTTTCACTAGTTGATATGGGGATCTGTCTCATACCGATAAAAATTAAGGAATTTATCCTGAAAAAAGAAATAATATGCTAAGTAGTCAATTTGGTACATATGTTATGTCACACATGCAATTAACAGACCTTTATGCCCCTCTCATCTAAACTAATTTCTTCATCTTCTTTGACAATTGATGTTCTTCGATAAAGACAAGAAACCGGATGATTACTGAATTTTTTTTACAAAAATCAAGTTTTACTCCCGAACCAATATGTTAAAATTATTAAATATGAACAAAATTGAATGGGGAAATATAATATTCTCTCTCTCCCAATTATATAGGCAGAGAAACAGTATTCTCTTAAAATAATAAAATGTTTAGTTTTCATATATAAAATTTCTCTTACTTTCCTAATTTACCCTCTCCTTATCCCAATACAAATATTATATATTAATAGATCTATAAGTCTCCATCTCACATTTAACTACATTGTATGATAACCATGCACCATAAAAGGGTATTTGAGAAAAAAATAGCCTTGAAAATAGAACTCCACCTATCTAAAGGGACTAAAAAATTTACAAACTCCGTCTTTATAATAGAGACGGAGGGATTACAATGGTATACTATTTGGTTGTTTCATTAAAATTTTCCATCATCTATGGTGTTTCCAGTTTATAAATTAAATAATTTTCTTTGCAACCAAGAAAATATAAATTTAATATTCAGATTTAGACAAATTAACCTTCACGAAGTATAAATTGTCAGTGTATTCGTATCTTCTTCCTCAAATTTGATAAACCCAAAATCCAATTCCTCTGTTACAAGTACATATAATTAAATATTATTCAAAAATCGTAATCTCTGCTGTTACATCTATGAATTTCATGTTTTAAATAAAATACCTAATTTTGATAAACCCTAAAATCCCATGTTATAATTAAACAAAAATTAAACAACACAATCCCTGAAATATACCTAAAATGAAACGTGAAAGTGAGTTCAATGTACTAAATCGTATTGATGATTTATAATCTCGTATTTGGGATTCTTTGTCAACTGTAATGGAGAATAAACCCAAGTTTATCTTCAATTATCTTTATATTCCTTAATCAAACAATTTGTAGTGGTAGCAAAATATCTTCAAAAATCCATGAATCAAACAGATTTTAATCGACCTCCTTTTTTTCTCTAGATGTTCTTTTCGTGAAACAATCTCTCTGTATTTCACTTTCTGAATTTTCCACTTCACAAATAAGTTTCTCACTCTCTCTCGATTTCAGGTGAGTGAAGAAGAAACATACCTTTTTGATCTCACGGGAATGATGTACCAAGTGTTGACAGGTGTATTCACAGTTAAGGTTAAGGGTGAGCATACATGTAAACTTGATTTGGATTTTGACTGGTGAACATGGGAGATTGAATACTTAACTGATCTTTTTGACAGATGGGACATATTTCTTAATAATTACCGTTAAGGGATAGATCCCCAAATCAATTAGTGAAAATAGAACATGTTCCCTACTTTCCCTTGAAGGAAATAAGTTCGAGGAGAACACCAACCTGTATAAAGATATTGAGGGGTATAATTAAACATGGAATATCAGAGTGTTACAAAAGATTTTTTTAGAAATTTTCAGATAGCCAACACAAGTGTAAAACAAATGAAATAAGTCGTTATCGATTTCTAGAGGTGTCTAAAGTTAGAAAATACCAAGCGGCTCCTATCATGTTAATCGTCATTGTCCCTTCTATAAATTGGTATTTGTCTCCAATAGGTAGGTTTTCTACAGAATGAGAATACTTATTCAAAATGAAAGCGTGTGGAGAAAAAATATCAAATTTGATGCTATAGGCGGAGAAGAGACATTGTTTTACCCAAAGTCTACCTCTTAGTTTATGAACACCACAAAATAATCTTCTTTTATAGGGAGTGAAGATATTAATTTTCGGAAATGACTAGTTTTAGGAAATCCTTTAAAAATTGGAAACCATAGTTTCTGGGGAAACAAATCCGAATTCACAACAAGGTTTTTCTTGGACCGGATCCATATTATGAATCAATTCTATATTTATGTCCAAATGTTTGTCAACTCTATAATTACCAGATTTGATAATACTTTTTTGAAATTCATTCAAGAATTTTCCAATAGAGTATACAATAACAAATTTGAAAATAACAAGATATTTATAAAAAAAAATATCTTTAGAATTACAAATCCAGTAATACTTTAAAAGATCACTTGCTTCATCAAAACAGTTGTGGGGTGTATGAAGCAACCCATTGTTAATAGAATTATTAACTGAAAAATCATCCTTCGTATAATTACAAGGATTCCAAATCGCATCGTGATCAGCGATACAATGACAGTCTTAGATAAAAATGTACATATATGTATTTGGTAACAAATCCAACATATATTTAAGATCTCAGATTTTCAAGAACAAAATAGTCATGGTTCATATTTAGAAAAATCTCATGTGGATTCTTATGCATTTTCAAGGTAAAACATGTCACATAGAACATTGTATCATTGTTACTAAACTTGTTAGTACTCAATACCATGAGATACAATTCTATGATGTCCAAGGGATTATGTAAGTGAACCGAGACATACAGAGACATAATCTCAATTCCTAACAAATTTATGAACAAGAGTATTGTATATTTCATTCGTGTCTTCCATCACGAGTCTTTGAAGTAGTCAAATCCTGCTACTACGTTAACCAAATCACCCATTAGATTCAATTCTTATAGGTTGGATCGAACCATACACAGATTGTTAGATATTTTTCGTGTTTGCCTGCTCTGATACCAATTGAAAAGACGAGGGTACCCAAATACACCACAATATTTTTGTTTCAACCTATAAGCCATCTACCGAATGTGATCACCAGTAGACAGAGTCGAGACAATAAGATAATTCGGTTCACACTTCGTGTGATCGTCTATGGATACGAGATCGAGAAAATACGACAACAAGATAACTTGTGTGATTCTATGGATATAAGGTCGTGACAATACGACAACAAATTGTGTTACTTGATAATAGGTTCAGTAATAACCAAATTCTATAGGATCACTAACAATTATTACGGAGTTAACGTACTTGTGTATTTTACTTAATTATAATAACAATTATAATGCGGAAATCAAAGTAAAAGATACAATAAGATTTTGTTAATGAGTAAACCGCAAATGCAGAAAAACCCTGGGACCTAGTCCAGTTTTGAATACTCTGAGAATTAAGCCTTCATACAAAATCTAATACCAACTTCGTATAGTTGAGACCAAGCAGACTACCCCTAACTACTTAGTTCCCTCAGTATCCATGCGTCTTCGACTTCTAGAGTGATGCACGTGAATAGCAAGTCCTTTGGATCGTATTCCAAACAACAAAGGAAGAATATGTTTGGTAACCAATATGTATATATAATATCGTCAATACCACTAATAAGTAATATTGTAAATACCACTAATAATCTATAGGTAATATTGCAAATCCGGCTAATAGGTAATACGGAAAATTCCGCTAATAGGACTTAGCGACAAGCTGTGGGAAGACACAGACACTTCTCGCATGGTAACTATACCACGCACCTCACACCGCATACGAATCATGGTTCTGAAATTACTATAAAGACGATACTGGAAATAAACAATCAAGCATAATATGCATACATCTAATTTTCCCCCATATATCAATATTGTATATATAATATTGCCAATACCGTTAATAGATAATATTGTAAATATCACTAATAATATATAGGTAATATTGCCAATTCCGATAATAGATAATATTGTCAATTGCACTAATAGTGACTTAGCAAGGAACTGTGGTGAAACACATGTACTCCCCGCGGGGAAAATATATATAATACATATTACACAACATACTCATTCAATTACACACAAATATGATTATAAGTAGCAAAGGACACATCATGCTCGTAGATAAAAGGTAAACTTAATGATCACAATAAACGTATATAAGTTCCCACCTGTTTTGATGACAAGCCACGTCTATCCTGTCCACATTCCACTGGTTCATCCTTTGAAATAGTTCGTTGTTAATAAAGACTAACTGTTAATCACACAATTACTCTAAGAATTAGCCAATAGGCTCACAACATAATCTCTTATAATTCTCTAGTTATAAACTAAGGGAACTATCTAACGGTTCTAAGTCCATTTATGGTTCTACACCCTTTCATTCTTAGTCTTTAGCATAGTTAAGGTTTACTTATCTGATTAGATCGATCTATGGTCCATTAGACAAGTCCTAAGAAGATCTACAAATTAGTAAAAAAAACCAAATACTAATTCATGTTCAATGGGAAAACTGTCTCTAAGTCCAAGTACATCAAACCAGCTCAATAACACAAGGTCCAGACCATCTGAGTCAACTAACGGTCAATAACAGTCTCTGTCAAGTTAGAGAGGTCAACTAACAGTTAACGTTTAGTTAAGGTCAAGGTAAGCAATTGTTCCAAGGTCAGGTCAACGAGTTAAGTCACTGAGTCAAATCGGGTCAAGACCGGGTACAGGGTCAACTCAGTCAGAAGACTGATTCAGGCAGATAAACTGACTCAGGCGATTCAGACTAGACTATCAACTAGCCAGACTAAAACACAAGGCCTGAGCCATTAGCTCATGCCACAAACTAAAGTACAATCATGATGCACCACTTTATATACACAGTTCTATAAGTTACAACTATCTTCCATCTCCATTTCTAACTATCTTTCAAATACAACAGTACAACTCTAGTACCCTGCAATTATCCATTACAGTTCCATTCACCCTACAAGGTTTCCACCACCAATTACATATCTCAAGAGCGTGTCATTGCGATAAACAATCTACTCCAAACCTTAACTAACAGTCACCAACAACATCTGAGATACAAACTCAGGATTCCTAACTTTCCTTCTCCATGAAGCCTAACAAAAACTTGAACTGCACTTCACAGCTTCATTCCATAAACATTTCCAAAGCCCTTTAACAAAACAATCCATTCTTACTCTACAGCACTAACTTCAATCCATAATCTTTATATCAGAAATACCAACACCAGCTCCATTTATGTACCATGAATCCCAATAGTTCATTCATAATCTTCAACTATAACTCGACTCCATCCCACACCAACCACAGCCACATTTCAAATTATCCATCACAGTTCCACATCTTCATGTATGAATCTTCAATTCAACCACAACAACCCATACACGTTACTAACTTCATCTGTTCTCAGAAATCACCATCATTTCAAATCCATCCCAACATCAGTTCACTGCACCTGCAATCTCAAAACACTAACAACCACCAACTCTAGATACAACGCCTCCTAATTAACACATCCAGCACCACCAGTTCAACTGAATCAAACCCCTTCACATCCTCAAGACAAAACCACAGTCCAATCTTCATCATCTTATTAAGCTCATCACAGGTTTCATTTTCATCAGCATCCTCTGGTCACAAAACCATAATTTTAAATCACCAACATCAACCCCACCAATTCATCTTCCTGCCAATACCAAAAAGTTGACTCCCAAATACAAACTCAAACCCTAGTTTCCAATTCCTCTCTGCAGAACCTTAAACCAACAATCAAACTTCAATCCTCTAATCAATTCATCTTCTTCATCTGCAGATTCTAATTAAGACACCCTAATATGCATGAATCCTAATTTCCGGTTGATTTAGGGAAGAACAGAAACCCTAATTTTCTATAAAATCAAAATTAAACTTCATATCTACACTTCAATTAACAACAAATCCACCTCTAATCTATCAACACAAGGCAATTTAATAAATAAACAATAATCAAATCGAAACCCTAATTTAACTTACCAATTCTTCTTCCAGGAATCAATCGGCTTTCATAAACATCCACCCGATTCTCAACACCAGTAAAATATCCTTGATCGTTATCCTCTTGCTTTGATCTCGAACAAAACATCGGATTGAAGAGCAGGGGAGGAGTAGAAGAATAAGAAGAAGAAAGAAGAAACGGGAAGAGGAAAGAAGAAGAAAGAAGAAAGAAGAAGAAAGAAAAAGAAAGAAAAAGAGAAAATGATTTTTCTCTTCAATCTGGTTTGGTGATAAAACCAACCAAAACTGATTAAGGCACCCAGAAAAAAGATAGGGGCAGCCAGGGAGGTCTAACCCCTTAAGCAATTCAGATTGATAAATCTTCTTCGTCCGATATCCGATTGACACGTCCGAGTAGTCCGTTCCGCATAACTTTTCGAAATCTATCTAGTGATACTAGTTTCATATCTAGATCGTTGTTAGATTAATTCCTATCAATTAAAATCTACGTTAACTAATTGAGCCCTTGGCGGTCAAATATCTCTTGACTGGTCTAATAATGTTGACGAGCTTGAGGATCCTTACATAATCTATCCTATGGGAGTTTTCACTTACACACATTAGTTGAAGAATACTTGGACTTTACATATAAGTTGAAGAATAACACCTTAGTGATACCGTTCGTTCATTCTTTATTCGTTCATTCTATTCTTACAGAAGTATCAAAACAGTTGAAGAAACTAGTTTTCTTTTAGTTTTGCTTTCAATTTGCTTAAGATTATTATCAGTTTGGTTAGAGATTTTTCAGTTTGCTTAAAGATTATTATCAGTTAGACAATTGAATTGATTATTATTATTATTAGCAAATTTCGTTTTACTGTTGCAGATATAAACTCTTCAGTTTTCACATATTGAAATAACTGTCTGTATTATTGCCATACTACTTAAACAGGTCACAGGAACAAGTATTTCAGTGTAAAACTAGGACTGTATATGGTCGGGTCGGTCTGGATTTTCGGTTTACCCGATTCAACTCTGGCTGGTTCACCTGAAATCGGTAAATCGCTACCGAACCGGACCAAACCGATTCTAGATCGGCTTGTTCAAAACCTACCCGATCTAAAAATTCAGTACTATTTGGGGAAGATCGAAAATAACCCGACCTATATGGTTCTATGGTCGGTGGGGATGAAAACCCATCCAAACCGACCGTTGTGCACACCTAATTTGGGGTATTTGATAGATATATTTATGTGTTTGATTTGTCTCAATTTTATGTATTGTAGTGCTCAATTTTGTACTTATTGTTGTAATTATATTGTTTTCTGGAAATAAACTTTTGTGAAAAAGTTGGCTCGAAAAAGTGATAAAGGCACAGAAAAATTACTAAAAGCATTTGAAGGACACTTGCTAAAGAGACCCCTATTATGGTTAGGGGGACTCCACTTTCTTCCTCAGAAAATTGGCAGATTTTTTTTTTGTTTGTTTTGAAAACTCAGTTACTGCATAATTTCTGCAATTGATTGGGACAAAATTTTATGACATATTTTTGTATATTTGGATTGGGACTACCCTGATAGGTTTAAACATGGTTGGTAGTTGGTTTACAAGTGAGTAGAAACGAAGATTTCTTTATATATTCTTGGTACACAGGAAGAGTAAGTTCTTCAGAATTTTATATTATTTTTGAAAGTTACGTGATTTTGGGAGAGTAATATCTTCTGCGAGTTTTATCCTATCACAGAGACAGTTTTGAAAGTTTTTGATAGCTAAAATGCGCGTGTAAAGAGACTGAAGGAGATAATCCTGTAACTGGCAGCATTAAAGAAGGAAATTTTTTTGGAGTTATTAGCGGGATATTCTTGGAGTTTGTGGGTATAAATAGGTGTTTGGGTCAGACAGTTAGATATAGATAGTTTAGGGAGAGTTTAGAGTGAGACAGAGAAGAAGTCAGGGTTGCAGAGAAATATTTCTGCTACTGCTGAAGAACATGAAGAACTGACCGTTAAAGACAGTCGTTCTTTTGTGACAGTATATTTATAACGTTTATCTTCAGTTTGGGACATTTGATTTGTAACAGTGATTCTGTAACAAGTAAAACACGTTGCATATACCCTGTTTTGATTATTAGTTTTTCCCTTTTTCATCTTTGTAAACAATTTTTGAGCCATGATAAATAATTGGCCGACTGTTAAGGAGGCCTTCTATGTGATGGAAATATGTAGTCTTTGTCAGTCACAATAAATGTACAAAAAAACTGAAATCAGTTTTTAAGTTTTTTCGATTTCATAAAATTAAGTTACAATTTGAGATAATCAATCAAATTATTCATCAATTTCAATAAAAGAAACTCAAACATAGAGATTACTAGATCAAACTTATTCAAAATATCCATTAAATCGATCTGATTCAATCGATCTCTTCTTCAAGCTTTGCAAATTACAAAAAAAAAAACTCCAGTTCATTTTGTAAATTTGATCGAACTGAAGCCTTTTTACTTCAACCCATTGATTTTCAGATTGAAACACGATCAAATTCTATCAAACTCCAGAAGCAGAGAATGAAATTGCAGGGTTGCAGACTTACAGTAGCAGTGAATCGGGTGAAGAAGATGAACTTTTAGGGTCGAGTCTTCCCTTATCCGACCCATTGGCCCATATCCGAATACATACTTCACTGGATCATCATTTTTCATTCTCCATCTTGTAAAATCAATCAAATCGTTCTTCTTCACATGAAAAATCCTTCAATTTCAGCATCCTTCTTGTTGAACATAGAAAACCCTTCTCGAATGAATTTAGATCTGTATATTAACCATGAAATCAATCTCATATGAGATCTTGATTTATTGTTTCTAAATGCTTTCACTATCAAAATAGTATATTGTTGTTGCTGCTTCTAATTTATTTGGTGAGAAAGATAAGTTAGATAACGCTTTTTAGTCTGTGAGAAAGATAGCAAACGGGGCAGAGGAGAACGAGACGCTAATACAGACTACAGTGAAAGCCTAGGTAGGATTTATATTTGTGAGTGAATTACCTAAAGTATCCTTGTTAAGCACCTAAAGTGACCTTTGCTACATATAGGTTTCTGTTTAGAAATGTGAATCCGAACTCCAATCTCCAAACTAAAGTAAAGCTAACGACAAACGTGTAACACTCAACAATAAGGGGCTCCTTTGTTAATGCAATGATGCATATTTGCAAGTAAGCTCCAGCGGCTGCCCTTTGTTGCAGTGATACATATTTATCCAAACAAATAAGAAATGTGTTTGTAAAATAAACCTTCTATTTGAGCTGTCAGGTGAAATATTAACTCACCCTTTCCGTCTGCCCCCACCTTTCGCGGTAATCTAGTTTAAGAGGTTGTTTACTATGATGGGCTAAATCTCACTCAACCAAGGAAATGGAGGAAGATTTTTACGCATGATTTATGGGTAATAATCTTTAATTTTTTTATTTTTCAATAGTTCTATTATTCATTCACATAATCACCGCTTCTGCAGATTTTAATTCGATTGCATGACTTTCCTAATTATTTGTCATTTAATTTGATAGGTCATGCTTTGTTAAATCATTTGATAATCTACACTTAATGTTTGAAAATCTACCTCATTTTTAGTGAGTAAAGATATGAGAGGACTTAAGAAGTAACTAGAGTTTTGAAATACTTATCATATCATTCAATCATGAATAGCAGTGGAATCCGGAGTCTCGGTAGTTTTTAAAATATTGATATCATTATGAATTTAGTTTCCTTTATTTTTGTATTAAGAATTAGGTTTAAAATCAAATCCTCACAAGTCCGAGTAACAAATATTTTTACCACTTTCTACAACTTATCAAACTCCAAGATATTTATCCTCTAATACCATTTTTTTCACCCTTAAAGTATCTACCACATATTGTTGTTTATCTGGAGCAACCCCTTTACCAAATAATATGGCATACTTGTTGTAGTTGACTTGTTTCGTAGAGCATGTTGCGCAATTGGTAAGGATGGATGTGAAAACATTAATATTCGAGTCAGTCATAGTGCCAAAAATCATAATATCGTCAGCGAACATTAGATAAGACACTGAAGGAGCCCACCTATTAAGCTTATAACATGTATAAAAACCTTTACGTTCCATTTGAGACATCAAATTTGTTAAACTTTGGGAACAAATAATGAATAAATAGATAAAAAGAAGACATCCATGTCTAATTCCTCTTTCACTCACAAAGAAACCCCCTGGCAAACCATTGATAAGAATAGAGAAGGAGGAAAATCTCACACAATTCATAATCAAAGCATGATTACATGAAAACCAAAGCTCCTCAAAACTTAGCTTAGGAAATCCCAATCAACATGATCATAAGCTTTACACATATCTAACTCTAAGGCAAAAGAACCAACAATCGAAGTACAATGATTCACAGAATGAAGAAATTCTTTTGAAGCCACAATATTATCTATAATCTTCCTACCCGAACGAAAGCAGACTGATTTTTGCTAATAATAGCGTCCAAAACAGGTTTCAGCCTTTGTAACAACACAAATATTTTTGCTTGGGCTTTGGGCCCTATCCCAACTCATTTAAATGTTTGTCTATTTGAAGTAGTTATCACTTAACATCACGAGTAGAGTCTAATTAGTGTTTCTTTAGAGTTGACTAAGTCTAGAGTTGACTGCTTAACACCTTGGTGTATATGTGTCATCAGAAGAAGAGCTCAGGGGTAATGCTGTCCGTTCAAAAGTAAATCAGACTTTTAATCCCCATTTCGTTTCGGTCTCCCTATGCGGCTACGATGTGGTCGGGCCACATCATTCAAGTATGTGGTCCATCTTTAAAAGGTGACAGATAGATTTTTTTTCTCCAAAACAGTTTCATTACCTAACTTTTTGTCTTAACTTCCTACTTTTTCTCAAAAAAATAAAGCAATTACGGAGATTTAGAGGGGATAGGTTTTTAATTTGAGCACGTGCCAAAATATTAAAAGGGGCCACGTACAAAATATATGCGGCCCGACCACATCATAATCCGAGCGCTCCTCTTGGTCACTCTTAATATCTTTTCTTTTATTTTTCCATCTTTTTAAAGAAACCAGAGATTAAAAGAAGGATTTTGGTTTTTAGGCAAGTTTAGCACACCCATATATTTGAAGTTGTTCATTTCATCGAAATTTTGAGTCAAGGTAAGGTTTTCTACCATTTTTAATTTTCACCAACCAATTTCAGTGGTGATTAAGTTTTAAATGTGTTTGATTTCATATTTCAGAAATCTTTGCTTGTCGTTTGGGGTGCTTACTATCTCAATTGTGTCAGTGTTGTTGCTGTGAAATGAGCGATTATGGTAGGGGGTTTTCTTTCCCTTAAATTTCTTGTTTTACTTAAACTGATTTGGTGCATTCTTCCTTGTTTGCATAATTATTGAAATTCACTAAATGGGTATTTGGTAATCATCTTGGTCTAATGATTTACCATTTTGCATTATGATAATTTCAATTTTCTTAGTAACCTTACTTGAATCTGCAGAGGGAGTGTGATTTCTGTTTGATAATGCTTGTTATTGTTAAGTGGGTTTTATTTTGCTGTCTTGTTTTATGAACTTTGGAAGATTCTTATCTTAGATCAAGTCTTGTGGTTTAGTTTTCAAAGTAGCATATTACATGTTTGTAAAAATGACTAAGTGAGCTACGTTTTCGAGACATGCAATGGAAACTGAAAATTGACCTTGTTCTTCTTGTTTAATCCTAATCCTTGTGTTTTCATTAAATGGGTATTTGAAATCTCCCCTCAACTGTGATATTTATGATTGATTGCTGAGAAATTAAACTAGTCTTTTAAATTTTTTATCTAACTCCACAGATGGTCAAAACTGAAATTTTAAAGTGTTCCTGCGCTGCTTTATTTCGTATTTTCGGAACAGCTATGTACTTTACTTCTTTGCCTACCATTTTTATGTTAAAGATGGCTCTATCAGATTTCAAACGAGACCAAATTTGTCGAATTCCATCACCTAGCGAATTATGTATCAATTTTTGATTGGAGACTCTCGATTTTTTCTGAAAATGTTTGTCCCTGTCCTGTTTATCTGAGACTTTTCGACTCAGCTATATACCACATTTCCTTTGGTTATCATTTTTATGTTTAATATAGCTTTCTCATATTTCTAATGAGATAAAACTTGCTTCATTCTATCGCTTAATGAATTTTATACGATTTTTTGATCGTAAACTACCGACACTACATTTTTCTGAAAAACGTGACTTCTATTCTGTTTTAATGAGTCTTTTCAGAAAATCTATGGACCTTAGTGTATTCTATTATTATTTTTATGTTAAAGGGGGCTTTCTTAACTTTCTAATAAGACTAAATTTGTCAAATCCATTGCCTAATGAATTTTGCATGAATTTTTGATCGTAATCTACCGAAACTGCAATTTTCTGAAAAATGTGACTCCTGTCTTGTTTTGATGAGTGTTTTCAACAAAGCTATAAACCTTACTGTATTTTATTATAATTTTTTTATGTGAAATGGGGACTTCTCAGCTTTCCAACGAGCCATAGTTTGTTCAATTTCGTCGCCTAATTAATCTTGTACATATTTTTGATTGTAAACTATCGAAAATGCAATTTGTTTGAATATCTATACCAGGATTTATGTTTTAGCTTTCATGTGATGCTCTTGTATGTTTCAAATCCTTTATCAGGATTTCATGGTATTTCTATCTCTTCATTATCTTGAGCTATAACAAAGTTTTCGAGCCTCTTTCACCGAAATAATTCCCACGAGCATGTTTCGAATTGAACCACGACCGGTATTGCGTTAATTCCTGTTTGGAAATATCATTGTTACTTTCACATGATTTTTGGGCCAAAGATACGAATTGATTGTATTGTCATTTGAATTTGAACTATTTTCTCTTCTCGTTCCTCTCGGCAGACAATGGTAGGTTAGTTTCTGTTACGTTAATATGTGAATCTTTCAAAATTTGTGAATTTTGCAAAGAATGCATTACTGAGCTTACTCGTTTCTTTGCAAATTGTTTAGTATCCTACTTCTGGTAAGTGATTTCGCTCTCGTGACTCAGTAAGAACTTATTTGCAAATGCCGCCAATGCCTGTAGTTGAGTTTTTCAGTTATGGATGATTTATGAGGTTCTTCGAAACTTGGTTTGATGTTTCCTTGTGACAACTAGATTTGGAAACTCGAGAACCCTACTATAGGATCGTCGGGCTTTAATTGGCACCCCATCTACTAATGGCAAGCCGGAAGACCGTTTGTTTGATAACGGTGGCTGGTATCGGACTACCCTGACGTTGGATTTGGCCTTGAAAATAGTAGAGTAAATTTATTTGTGACTCTGAATATTTTTATGATTCATATTTACGCAAGACTTACATTTTTTCATTCTGAATTAGCGGGTGCTCTTGTCTATTTATTCATGTTTAGCACTGGTACTACGTATTTGTTGTTATACCCTCTGCTGGGCATTACCTCACCCCCGTTTTATTTTTTTTTCCCCACAGAGATGGGAAATGGCATGCTGAACTAAACAACGAAAATCTTGTGGTAACAAAGCTAGGGACGCAAAGATGGTATTTATTTTATTGTCCTTATATATGTATATATATGGCAAACATACTAGAACCCCCTACTATATGGGTTCAAACATATAGAAGCCCCACAAAATGGATCCTCCACCCTCAACTCCACACTTTCATAAAATGATATTACTAGGCCCGAAAAATCAAATTATCTTTAGATCAGACCCATAATTAATTATTCCGAACTTTAATAATGGCAACATTGCCCTTTAGTATTTATACAAGGGAATCCCAGAAGCTTCTTTTCATTTCTCTATTCTCTTTCTCTTTCATCTTTATCTCTCTCTGTTGTAGAACAATGGTTTCTAGGGTTCCTGAGATTCATTTTCGACTGCATCAAATCTTCTTCGTCTTCATCCAAATCTTCGACTGCAACAACGACGATCTATCACATCTTCTTCTTCTATGCCTCTGTTATTTCACTTATGTCAAAGATCGATTGCATATGATCAAAAGATAGATCATATGGAAGATGAAGATGATTTGTTTAATCCTGCATCTGAAGATTCATCTACGAAATCAAATCGACGTGCAGATAAGCTTCATTTTTCATTATCTCTTAATTCAATTGAAGTTATATGTTATTAATTTTGAATTTTTTCTCTCGAAATCTTCGAAGTTATGATTTCACTGAATTTTATCTATGAACTCATGATCAAAGTTCAGATCTGTTACAGTTTAATCGTTTTTTAGCTTTTTAAGATGAAAATATTGAAAGATGTTACAATTTTTTTTCTAGGTTTCCTTACTGAATATCAATCGATCTGTTTATCTTAAGACTTGACTGAAAATTGGTGTTCAGATTCGAAATCAGCGAATCATCATCTCTATTACCCATGTATTTGTTATGAATTTTATAAACTTTGATTGAATTGCTTAATCTTGTGTACTTTACTTCTAATTCTATATAGTTTGATGTATCTCTGTCAATGAAATCAAATTTGTTATCCTAGTATTATTTATTGTAAATTAGTGGTGGTGATATGGTTGGTTGTAAATGAAATTTACAGAAGAAGGGAGTGAAGATATGATGGTGACTAAGGCAAAAATGCAGGCTAGCATTGGATTTGAATGAATATGTTACTGTGAGTTATAGATGGAGATGTGGTTGTGCTATTTGTGGCTTGGATGTAATGTTGCAGGTGAGAAGGAGAAAGCTGTAGCTGAGATACATCATATGTTGTAAGTGTCATTTTATCTTATTTATTGAGTAGCTCTATGTCATATCACTGCTTCTAGCGCTCATGTAGATAATTTATATGCTCTGAGTACACAAGCATATGCATGTGTAACTGGATATTACACAAGCATATGGATGTGTAACGGGATATTACACAAGATATATGGATGTGTAACCGGAGATTACACAAGTCATATGCATGTGTAACTGCCGTTTACACAAGCCATTACATGTGTACCTGCTAAGCACCATGAAACCCAACTGTTTCAGTTAGCGTGTTCGTCTTGAGTAATATTTTTTTTTATCTTTATGTTAGTGAAATTATTTGTATGAAGGATCTTCTATGGTTAATAAGTTACGGTGGTGGTATAGGTGCATGCTTTGGAGCCGGTGGTGGTGTTGGAGTTGGAGCTAAGGTGTGAATGTTGGAGGTATAGGTATAAGTGGCAGATTAGGTGGTCGGCGGAATTGCTGAGTGTCAAATTTACTTTGTTGAGTCTGTAATTCTGTAGCCACTCCTGAGGTGAGGATACGCCGTTGTTATATACTTTTTCAGCTTCGGTTGTTTGCTTGATCTGAACTAGTAAGGTGTTATAATAGTTTATCTTATTCTTGCGGATGCAGGTATTTCAATTCGTTGCAGAGTGAGCGCTTTTCTGGTTGTTACTTCTCTGACATGAACATGGTCATTTTGGCGCCAACTGGAAGCGGCAAAACAGTGTTATTTGAGCTATGTGTCTTAAAGCTCCTTTCCTGGTTCCTTTCTCAGGATGGAAGGTTCCTTCATATGAAGGGTACACTGAAAACAGTAAGTTTCCCTACTTCTGTTGCTTGTACCGAAAACGCGATTTATTCTCTATCATTTATGTCATACGCCTTGCACAAAACAGATCTCTCCATTTACTGATATCCGTGTTAAACTGCTAATACATATTCTTCATGATATCAATACTTTGGATACTTATGTCCCATATGTTGTAGTAAGACAAACTGATTAATCTCCTTTAATTGATCAGAAAAGTGTTATTTGTTTTCACTTTTTGAGTAGTTTGTGTATTACGGGTGCATGTGTAACTCACAATTACACATGCCATATGCATATATAACTCCCAATTACACATGCATTTTGTATGTATACCAGCTGAATACACATGTTTTTTTTTTGGAATGTTTAGACTATGGCATCTTAATATTTTTATGACAATAATTTCTGAATAGTTGTAGCCTTTTTTGGATCAATTGATGTCTATGCAGGTCTCGACGTTTTTTGTGCGCACTGACAAGACACTAGCCTTTTTTTAGATCAATTGATGGTCGATTAGGTTGAACTAATATCAAGAACATGTTCTCAAAAATTGCTCACAGTTTGTGGAAGTAAGGCTTTTACATGGTTATATTCCTTTAAAATTAAAAACTAATACGTACCATGCTCTCTCTTAACGTTTATTTTCTTATGTTATGACATGTTAACTCTTGAAGACCTTGAACGCATTGGGATATGACCTTGTTTCCGGTGGTACTGAGAACCATCTGCGAGTCTTGGTCAATTTGAAAAACAAGGTTAGTAGGAATAACGTTCCACTTTAAATGGCATATTCCATATGCAAGTGTAACTCTTAGTTACACTAGTCATATGCATGTGTAACTGAAAGTTACACAAGCCAGATGCATGTGTATCTCCTAGTTACACATGTTATATGCATGTGTAACTCTCAGTTACACAATTCAGATGCATGTGTAACTGCTAGCTACACTAGTCAGATGCTTGTGAAACTGAAATATACATTGTTGTATGTACTGTTCATTTTAATCGTATAAATATTGATTGCTTGTTGTTATATTTCAGGTTTCAGATAACTTCATAAAATATAATTGCTTAAACGTGGTAATGGTCTCGCTGGAACTGGAGTTGACGTTGAATACACAAGTCAGATGCATGTGTAACTCTCAGTTACACTAGATAGACACATGTAACTCTCAATTACACTAAACAGATGCGTGTAATTGTCGATAAATTACACTGGTGATATCAGAATTGATAAATTGAATGAGAACTGCTTCATTGGTTAGTTTGTTTATCCAAGTGGCTATAGATGAAACAACAGAAAACACTCTTGAATCACAAAAGAGTTTGATTGCTCAATTGTTGTACTTTTCTGAGAAATTAGAAAGCTCTGATTCATCCTTATCACCAGGCTCATATGTGTTGACATATATGAAAGAAAGCAGTGCTGAGAAGTAGAAGTCAACTGATAAACCCTGTATTGTCACTTTGGTTTTGGTTTTCACTTTGAAAATTTTAGGGATCTTGTATTGTCTGGTACTGACTACTGTGCTGCAATTTTCAGGGTGATGAATTGTTTCATAAGAAGCATGGGATTCATATATCTGGGAATAGTGTGTCGTTGCCACCTCAGAGGTAAAAGCTCAACCCTGTTGACTTAATCACTTGTCCTTCATATGAGATGATAATTCTTGAAAACCACATTTTAGATCTCAATTACATGCCTCAAACAATGTATAATAATGATGCATTATCTCCAGATTACAGAATGGTAGGATAATACTGATTATTAGACTGATTAGATACATGTGTAACTCTTAGTTACACAAGTGAGATGCATGTGTAACTATTAGTTACACATGCTAATTAGATGTGTAGATACCAGTTACACATGCAAATTAGATGTGTAGTTTCTACTTAGATGTGTAACTTTTACTTACACATACTGATTTTGGGTACACATATCAATATGTATGTGTAACTCCTAGTTACACTAGTCATATGCATGTGTAACTGCTAGCTACACTAGCCATATGAATGTGTATCTCCTAGTTACACATGTTATATGCATGTGTAACTCTCAGTTACACAATTCAGATGCATGTGTAACCGCTAGCTACACTAGTCAGATGCTTGTGAAACTGAAATATACATTGTTTTATGTACTGTTCATTTTAATCGTATAAATACTGATTGCTTGTTGTTATATTTCAGGTTTTAGATAACTTCATAAAAGCTAATTGCTTAAACGTGGTAATGGTCTCGCTGGAACTGGAGTTGACGCTGAATACACAAGTCAGATGCATGTGTAACTCCTAGTTACATAATTCAGATGCATGTGTATCTGCAAGTTACACATGTTAATTAGATGTGTAACTTTTACTTACACATACTGATTTTGGGTACACATATCAATATGTATGTGTAACTCCTAGTTACACTAGTCATATGCATGTGTAACTGCTAGCTACACTAGCCAGATGAATGTGTATCTCCTAGTTACACATGTTATATGCATGTGTAACTCTCAGTTACACAATTCAGATGCATGTGTAACCGCTAGCTACACTAATCAGATGCTTGTGAAACTGAAATATACATTGTTTTATGTACTGTTCATTTTAATCGTATAAATACTGATTGCTTGTTGTTATATTTCAGGTTTTAGATAACTTCATAAAAGCTAATTGCTTAAACGTGGTAATGGTCTCGCTGGAACTGGAGTTGACGCTGAATACACAAGTCAGATGCATGTGTAACTCTCAGTTACACTAGATAGACACATATGTAACTCTCAATTACACTAAACAGATGCGTGTGTAACTTCTAGTTACACATGCTAAGAAATTATTGTAAATGAATATTAAAGTAATAACTTTTTTTTTGTGTTTTTTTTTGATGTCTATTTATTTGCATATATATACAAGTGTAACTTTGCATTACACATATCATAAGGATGTGTAACTTCTGGTTACACATGCCATATGCATGTGTAACTTCTGTTTACACCTTCGCACTGTATTTTAATAATTTTGGGCCTAGATTTAATAATTTTGGGCCTAGATTTAAATTTGATTTAATTATGGGCTTGACAATATGCATAAGGGTATCAAGGTCTTTTAAAAACTCGGGGCCTAGATTTAAACTTTTTTTAATTAAGGGCCTCATATTATGGGTTATCCATGGGTTGGGCCTGAGCCTAATTTCCCCTAATAACAAATGGGTTTGGGAGTGTTTCGGAGACACTGTTCATTATCAATTTCCTTTAAGTACTTGAGTACCTTTGTAGATAATTACAAAAATTGTATTTGATAAATGAGTGTGCCATTAAGGTATCTCAGTTGATATATGTCTTGTTTGTCTCATGTAATCTCCTCATGGCTTCATTTTCAACATTTCCTGGTTGTTGTCTCCTTTGGTTTTCTACTTAATGGGTGAATAATTAACAGGGCTGAATTGGGGGTCATGGAAACTAATTAGGGGCCATGACACATTTTATATCCACACCCATAAATATATGGGGCTTCCAAAAATGAGGGTGAAATACCTATTTTATCCTTCTTTAATAACTAAACCTAAAATCCTAATACTAATCGAGTGAGACCCCCATTCTCTTTTCAAAAAAAAACTCTTCTTCATCTCCTCCCCTCCCCTCTCTATGCACCTCCATCTTCTCCATTAACGACTCGGAGGAGAATTTTTTTTCAACCGATTCTTCGCGTAATCGTCGATTAATTATAATCGACGATTAACTTCTTCTACAAACATGGCTCGTACAAAGCAGACCTCTAGAAAGGCAAATCAAATACCTAATCTGGTAGATGCAGTTAATGCAGCGAAGGAGCATCAGAGACTGAGCAAAAAATCAAATCAGCCGATGAAGGAAATGGCTTCAATTAGAAGGTATGTTCACTAAAACCCCCAACTGTGACTTTGGTTTGTGTTTAATTTGATGTTCTACTGAAAAATTAGGGGTCGAATCGGGAAAATAGGATTCTCAGAAATTGAGTCGTTAATCACTAGGTTTTATTTCTTAACGATTTTGCGGATGCATGTAAATTTCATCAAAAATCGTTAACCATTAGGGTGGCGGAGAAAACGATCCTTGCTATAATTTTTTTAGAGGTTAGAATCGTTAACAAATATTTTTTTTCTTAACGATTTTTGATCTGCATGTTAAGTTAATAAAAAATCGTTAACCATTAGTAATATGTGAAAACGACTTTAGTTAAGTTGTGTGCTAGTATCTATAGACGACCCTTTTTATTCATCAACGACTCTATGATATGCCTAAACACATCTCTGTCCCAAATAATGAAAGCGTCGTTTATTTTAAAAAAAAAATTCTGACGACCTTATGGTATGCCTAAACACATCTCTGTCCCAAATAATGAAAGGGTCGTTTATTTTAAAAAAAAATTCTGACGACCCTTTGATATGCCTAAACAGATCTCTGTCCCAAATAATGAAAGGGTCGTTTATTTTAAAACAAAATTCTGACGACCCTTTGATATTTCTTTTTTTATTGTCTTTGACCTCTAGTAGCAAGAATAAAAAAGATAAGCTTGCACTGGTAACTCCTCCATCCAGACCTCCCCGCAACACAAAATATCTAAATGCCGATCTATTACGAGGAAAAACACCGAGTGAGGTAGCCTTACTTATCCGCGAACCCAGAGACCCATGTGATGATTCGTATGAATTGTCCTCTTCATCCTTTCCTGTTATATCTGCAACTGGAAGCATAAAAGAAGAAGTCGCAGAACATGACGAAATTGCTTTAGGAAGAGAATTGCGCCATTGTGAGAGCTTGGTTGACAGTCACAAACCACTTTGAAAGTCTAGACAAAGACATTTATGAAACATCGGATGCTTGGTGGAACCGCGTATTCATCATTTTTGTGGCATTGGACGGAAATCGCAACTCAAGGTCTTCGAAACAAGTCAAGGAACGCTTCAAGGAGATAAAATTCGAGTGTGATGTTTTGAAAAGAGAATTAACGGCCGTAAGGGAAGCCTTTCCGGATATGCTGAGTGTTATAAGAGTAAGTATTTAAACAAGAGGTATAACTTATCCAAAGCTTTGATCGATACTAACTAAGTATGTTTGCGTTTTCAGATGAAGAAGGTGTATGCATACTACGAGCTGCTTCGTGGGAAAAAGTTTGAGTTAGACGATTGCACTTTATCTTGAATGGAACCATGTATAATTACAGGCTTTATGATTGAGTGTAGAAGTGTACCGTTATCATGTATTGTATTTAACCCTATGAAAGATGTATGACTTTTACAATTCAATGAAATGGTTCTATGAAATCAGAAATTATCAAAAAAAAAAAAAAACAGTTTGAGTCGTCAATATTAGAGATGTATAAAAAAACGACTCTCATTTAATATGAAAGGGTCGTCCGTATATAGTAGTGCTTAACTGACGACCCTTCGAGTGATAACTACAGAGAGTAAAAGGTTTTTTAGTCGTTCGGTTCTAAATATATAGAGTTAACGACTCTATATGACCTAAAAGATGGAGTCGTCATCTTTTAGGAACCTCATTGACGATTTTTCATAACTGAACAATGGAGTCGTTTATTTTGTGCCAATTCATTGACGATTCTAAAGGGTCGTTAGTTAATTATACTCACGACCTAACGACCCTCACACTGAGCTGTTGCATAGTGACCATGAATCGACCACTTGGAGCACCATTCATGCGATTTGAAGAGTATAGGAAGTTTACCTGATTATTTAGAGCTTGGGGTTCCTCATTTTGAGTGTTGGTTCCTTCATTTTGAGCAATGGGATCTTCATTTGCACAATTGTTCATAGCTTCCTCTATCAACATCTTCTCATCAAACATCCAATCCATATGATTAGTTGAGACAATCTTGCCATCAACGCAATCATTGTTGTTGTTTGAAGCTTCACCAACATCATTTCCTCCACTAGAATCACTCATTTCAAATAACCCTAAGTTTTCCCCCAAAACTCAACTTCTTCTTCCCCATAACACAAAAACACAATTTTTCTTTTATCAAATTTTTATCCCTAAATCTGATTTTAATCTACCCAAATTAATTAACAACTAATCAAACACTCAATTAACACTAATAATTCAGGGGTAGTTTAGCCATTTCTAAAAAAAGTGGGATAAGGGATAACTCCCAATTACTATTTCATGACCTTTTTTATCCTGTAACTAGGGATCCCCAATTACTATTTCAGGGCCCCCAATTCAGCCTTGATAATTAACTGTACCTAGTAACGAATTTTACGGCATCAATGAGTCATGTTTTATATATTACACTCCTTCAAATTACTATATCGTGAAATTGCTAAATTAAATTTCAACTAATGTAAAACTTAATACCATTGAACTTTGATTTTACAGTGTAAGACTTGTGTACAAGGGAATATATAATTTTCTCCACCATTTTAGTATCTTTGCTTCTTTTATTTTAGTATCTTTGCTTCTTTTGTTTAACTGACACTGTATAAAATCATGCTCTTCAATACTTTATTAGGAATAAATTCCTTCTGTTTTATGTATCGTTGCTGGATGGGTAGGATTTTTTCCTTGTTGGACGGGTTTTGACTTTCGAGTGACAGGGTGGGGGTTTTGCCTTGCTGGACGGGTTGAAATCCAACCCGTTAGAAGGAAATTCTCTGATCCGTTATAGCCTTGCTGTTAATTTTTTTTATGACAATCTTATAGAACACACCGCAAGTAGGCCGAAAATCAGAGGAAGTGCATGGATTGTTTACCTTATGGAAAAGAGTGAGATGCCTATGATGCAAGCGGAAGATAACCATATCCAAAGCAGTATTGTATGCATTGAGTAACATTGGAGCCCACAATATCCCAAAATCTTTTGTAGAAATAAGCTGGATAACCGTCAGGACCTGGTGCACTAAGAGCTCTAATTGAGTCTATAGTACCTAAGCTTTATTCTTGAGATGGAACTGCACCCAACATTTTATTTTGGTTCCGAGAGATACACTTAGACCTGTCAAAAGGAAAAGACTGTAAAGACACGGAATTATCTTTAGTGAACATACCATGAAAATAGAAACAACAGTGTGCTTTATTTCGTTATAATCCGAAACCCCCTTGTGAATCTCTGATAGCAAGAATATTATTCTTAGAACGATTCAACCTGGATACAATTCTTTCTTTTTTTCTAATATCTGTTATGCTTGTTTTATCTTGCAAATCAAAAAGTTTATTTTTCTCTTCTTCAAGTTCTATAGGGATATTTCGAAAGTTGTTTTGTTCCACTTAGATAAGTCATTTTCCAAAAGAAAGAGTCTTGACGAGACATCGCCAGTTGAATTAGACCAGCTTTTTTGGATTTCATCAGAAAGAAGGGATGCTCTGTCCATTAAAGCTCCTTTTCTTTTTTGAGGATCTTCATTTGAGTATAAAGAATAATAGGAGCGTGGTCACTACATATTCTTGGATGCTATAGGAATGCAGCATTAGGAAACCTGGTACGCCAAGTAGTGTTTCATATAGCTTTATCCAACCATTCATAGAAAGGCTCATGAATGATGGAATTTCTAAACCATGTATAAGCTGGGCCAGCAAACCCAAGATCAATAATATCTTTATCTTGCAACATCAATTTGAACTATGGGCAGTTGATATCAGTATTAGGTCACCCACCGTGTTTTTCTCGAGGAGAAGAAAGAATATTAAGATCACCAATAATACAAGTTGGAGAATAAATAGATGCGAGTAACATGGAAGTGTTAGCCTAGAACTGATTTGGAGGGCATTGAGCTGGAAGGATGTAAATGCAGAATAAATACCAAGGAGGCAGATTATAGGAAGCATCAATAACACAGTGTATCATGTTCTTGTTTGAAGAAACAATCACAAGATCAACATTATCCTTCCACAATACCACACAGATACAGACACACATACAAAATTTTATAGAAGCAACATGATGAGAAAATCTGAAACCAAAAGTATTGCAAAGCCTAGCAATATTTCTATCATTGACCCTAGTCTCTGATAAAAATAGGATAGAAGGTTTGCAACCTCGCGGGAACAATTGAAGAGTTTGAACTGTCGTATCATTCTCTATACCTCGGGAGTTTCATGAGAAAACTAACATGACCCTTGCAAGTGTTTAGGATCATATACCATAGCCCTTTCAATGATTTTAGAACTTAATGAAATCTTGATTGGTAGGTCACATTTCATAGGAGCAGGACCACGTTTAGAACCTGAAATCTTTGAAGTACCATGTGAAGAGTTGATTTTGGAACCCTAGCAGCACGCTTCCAAGATATTTTTCCAATTGGTTGAACTCGAGCATTAGTGGAGGTCGTAACTGATGAAACAGGGGGGTTTAGTGAAAGGGGATTGGGCGCTGTAATTTTATCACTGGAATAGTGATCAATAATTGCAGTGGGCATGATGGAAGACGGCTCTCCCTGGGAAGAACGATTATTATTGGAGTCGTTATGCTGGATCTTGACTTGACGATTGTCCCTTAGCTGTCAAATCCAACCAGTTAGAAACCATCAGATTCTTTTGATGATCAATTGCAGAACCCGATATTGATGATGATCATGATCATGACTACCTTGTGGAGCAGATAGTGATTCAAATATTGATGAATTCTTAAGTTTAGAGTTAGCTCTTATATCGTCACTGAGACGATCTAAGGTAGGTCCCTGCATTCGAAATCTAAATCTCTCTTGATTTTCTAGTTTGGTATTTTCACATGCTCAAGAAAGGATAAAACACTGTTGCATCAGATGACTAAAGGAACCACAATAATAGCATATACAAGGTAGTTTCTCAAATTTCAAAGTACAAGTAATCATCTTATTTGATGGAAGATTAACCTTGATTTCCTTGCAAATAGGTTTAGTTATGTCAAGCTTAACTCTGACCGAGCATAGTCCCTCCAGTTCTCTGATCGCCTGCAAGAAATAGATGTGGAGTTCCTATCTTACGAGCAATGATGATGATCTTTTCTCTTTAAGAGAGCGAACTGTAAATCCATGAGTTTGGCAATTGAAATCAGCAAACTGAAATTTATACTTAGTAGGGAGCTTATCAGGATCAAGTGTCTCCATAAGAAGCAAATCATTATTGATATTCCACGGACTGCTGTCAATCACTGCATATAGCTCGCACCTCAACTAAAACTTGGACATGTACATACTTGGCCCAAAATCTACCACTAAGAATGCACCAGAAGGACGCTATTTTTTTTTAAAACTGTTCATACAGGATATTGATACCATATGTTCTATTATTAACCATCTTAATGATAAGGCAGTAATTCTGATCGGTAGCTGGGTTTCCAGGATCATCAGGTATATCAATAGAGAGAGTCATTATCAAGGAGAAATGACATTCTCGTAATGATGTCTTCATAATCTCTGTGATAGAGGCTGAAAGTGGAGTAGACACGATTGGTAAAACAAAAAAAGGCACAAACTGGAAGCAATATCCCAAAAAGAAAACTAAAGAATGAGAAGTGGAAAATCTTGAATCAGAATAAGAAAAACCAAAGCACTGACAAATAACCATAAAATAATGAAGATTGAGTCGTAAAAGAACGAACAATGGATCGTCAGAATAACGAAGAGAAAGTAGTCAAGGAGACAAAGAGGCTTATGGGGAGAAAAGTTACATGTGAGTTTCTAAAAGACCAAAAAATAAGGTCTCGACGGTTAAAAATAAATAATAATTATAAGCGAGTTCGATTTGGATATAAAATCAATTGCCAAATATGCTACTTAATTGATTTATAATGAGATAATTAACACATATCCATGGTTAAAAATGATCAAAGTGCCATTGTGGTAGGATATTAATTTTTTGGAAGAATGACTCATCCTCCTCAATCAATAATAGTGTTAATTAGGCAATAGGAATTTCCAAACAGGGGTTTTGTTGAACGAAAATTAAACTTAACATTATCCCTGAACTAAAGATATGATGTTATAGACAACTGCTAATTTTTTTCTCTTAAGAACATTAGATTACGAAAATTCATTGGATGATAACTCTGATTGATAATTAAAATATGAATAGACTAAATAATCATAAATAAAGAAAAAAAATTACCATTGAAGAATGGTTTGAGCAAAATAGATGAAAATGATAACAAAAAGATAGAAAACAGAAGAAATTTGAGAGGATTGCACCACTCTGATACCGTAATATAAATTATTGATATCGAGGGATCATACATGAAAATAGAAAACAAAATCATGACAAGAGATTTTAACATGGTTCGGTTCTAATGGTCTACATCCACCCAAACCACCTAAGTCCATTAACAAGTAAATTCAGCGCATTTCATTACGTAGATCGACGACTCCAAGGAAAATGAGATGTTGGAAATAGTAATTTGTAATCTATGATTCATGTTACACTTATGTTTAGATAAGTGTAGAGAATTCTACTCAGTGAATTACCAAAGGTGTGATAACTAAAGAGTCATGTATTTGGTCGGTTGGAATAATTTAAAAAACTCTAGAATTAGCTAGAGTAATTCATGTCTAGAAAGTTCTATAATGTGAAACTAAAAAGAAGTCGGTTATTGTAATGTTGTATAATAAACTAAATAGTGTCTAGAGAAATCCAGGAAGGTCCTAGTCAGTTTTTGTAGCCTATAAATAGGCAGCGATACATTCATTTGTAATCGAGCAAGAACATTAATAAGAATTGAGTTCCGAGAGAGTTAGTCTTGCTTCCAAGAAGCTCTGTATAAGCAACAAAACTACGCTCATATATCTCCAAAGTTTCTATTCAAATTCTAACATGGTATCAGAGCAACATCGTATCTTTCTTTGGATCCTCACCTAGTCTCACTTCTTTATTATTGATTCTCCTCTAAAGATTATATCTAATTTTCTTTATAGCTTGTATAGGATAGACAACACGTAATCGAACTAAATGAAATCTATAACGTGAAGCCTCCGTTTATGGAGGGAAATTTCTTTGAGATGGAGCTATCGGGAAATTCAAAAGTTATTTGACTTATAGCTTTATGTGTTAGGGTCCCCTGCAATCGTAGCTAGTTCCTCCTTTAGGAAACCACGAGAATTAGGATGGTCCGACAAGCTAAGTAGCTCTAAGGTCTCCCATATAATGACGATATGTAAATAGTATTATCAATCTTCAGATAATTTCTCAGAGATATCTTTACATATACGCAAACGGTTCCTATCTATAGTATTAATTTTGAATTCGTTTCTCATCAATACATCCAAATTTACCAAAAAGAACTAGTAAACCTAAATTTTGTTGACTGGATGAGACTTATCTAGAGATTAACTAGCTAGATTTGTTACTGACTTGTTCTTGTTCAGTATCTATACTTTGAGTGCATTTATACTAACTTGACATATACTCCAAGTTAGCATAATGGATTCAATATATAGACGGAGGGAACCTAAACTAAAGCGAGGACTGAAATCTCGCCAGTTATAGTTGAACGACGAGGTTTCGTTATTTTCTTTTTATTAGAAAAGATCTGATATTCAAAGATTTTGACCCACTTTTCATTTAAAAAATCTAATAGAATATAGTATTACTAGATTTTGACCCCACTTTTAATATTTTTTTTATAAATAAACAAAATCTGGGCATGGATTGAAACCTCTCTCAAGTCTTCTTTTCCTCTCACACCATAAGACCTAGGCATTTCGCTGTTCTTTAAAGAAACCAGGTGGAAAACGATCAGCCCAAAAGTTCTCCAATGAGTCCCGAATTTGCCAATATCTCTGATTTCCTCCGCTAATAAGATTTTAGTTACCATGGAGTTATCATCCCTTGAAATGCAAGTCTTCATGGGAGATAACATTTTCTGATAAAGGGTAACGCTAAAAGTATTTATGCCATCAAATGAAGTTTTCCAGTTTCCACGACCTTCCCCTCATTCGGGATGATACTACTTTTTTCTTTGATATAATTGATTTTATATTACTTTCTTCTTGAAGTAGTTGCGTGGAAATAACTCATGCTCCTATCAATATATCAAACAACAATGATCTCCTGATCTTCAAATTATTGTAACCAGAACACATCCTTGATGACATTGTACCAATGCTCCAAATGTTTTTTTTTTCTTTTTGTAAAGACTTCGATGCTAACGAGTTTCGAACTCATGACCTTGGGTCACTGAAACCATCACCCTATGATTTTACCATTATACCAAATGTAAAGATATATGACGTTGATAAACTTCGAACTCAGGTCACTGGTTAACATCACTCTACAACTTCACCACTCTATCCAAGTGCTCACTTAGTGATTGAATTAATTACTGATTTGGTTTTTGTGCACCCCTTGCACATGCTTCGAGCTACTCTTTTGCTTCTCTAAAATTAAGCTTTAACCTGTATGACGGGGAACCTAAGAATGTAGACTGTCAAGCTGAATGGATTATTTGCTTCTACTGTCTTGTAACCAACATTTAAAGTACTTCCAAGTTTGTTTATAGCCCTATTTATGATTACATTCGGAAGTTAGCAAGAAGGATCAGAATTTGATAAGAATAATATTTATCCACTAAGAGCGACTGCAATGGTACGACTAAACTCAAAGATCAAAGACCAAAAAAAAAGACTAAATATGAGTTTAATCTGTACTGTGACGTTATGGGGAGAAGACCAAATTTGGTCGCGCGTAAAATTAATCACCGCACGAAAACGGGCGTAAATTTGGTGTACGCTTGAATGGGGCGTAAAATTGGTTTACGCCCGAAATTTGAATGGGGCGGATGGTTTGGTGTCCGCCTGATGAGTAAGTGAACGGGCGGATGGTTGGGTGTCCGCCTGATGAATTTCATTTTGAATGGGGCGGATGGTTTGGTGTCCGCCTGACGAAATGTGAACGGACGGATGATTGGGTGTCCGCCTGATGAATTTCATTTTGAATGGGGCGGATAGTTTGGTGCCCGCCTGATGAGTAAGTGAACGGGCGGATGGTTGGGTGTCCGCCCAGCAACAAGCGTACTTTAAATTTACGCCCGACTATATTAGGATTTGGTATTTGGTCGCGACCAAATATGATCTGGGATTTGATCTTTGGCTGGGATTTAATCTTTACTCCGTCCCACTGCGTTACGATCTCATCCCAAATTTTTGGTTATACTCGCCCACTGTGGATGCTCTAAGCAGTCGCAAGGACTATCGAATCTACTTATTTTCTTATCACTGTAATAAAAAAAGGTGGTGTTTGAATCTTAGATTTGAGTCATTAGACAGACAAGATCTATCAGGGAGGATCATCCGGCGGTCACTAGCTTCTGGATGGAGTTTTGACTTCGATGGTCAGGAATGATCTAAAAGTCACATCTCAGACAAAACTCTAATAAGCACGAATTAAACCTAAGAGTTTTAATTCGGAAGGTAGGAGAAGCTACGGATGGAGTGCTAATAAGGACTCGAGGGTTTCAAAATTCTTACGAATTTGTTTTCTACACGGAGATCATTGCGATGTTCACCATAAAAGGGACTCTTGACATCTATAAGATTATATGAATACTTTAGATACCTTTTGATGTTCTTTCAATAATTTTTCAGGGACATTGTGATCTTCAATCTAACCTAAATCCGTTGGAGTATAAGGTATTGTTACGAGCTTCGGTTAACATCTGCAATTATGCAATCCTGCATTAACTTTGAATTTGAAGTTACCTAGCAGGTTCAAGGAATTTATAAGAAACTCTTCCAATTGCTATGATTCAAACCCTAGCTTTATAATATAGTTTTGGTTTTAGTTATCGATTTGTTTAATTTAATTTGGTTAGTAATTACGAACAATAATTTAGATAAATTTCGTTTCCTCATAAAGGTTGAATTATCGATTTTGTCTAACGCAGTATTTTGAGATTCGAGAAAGATGAAGATCACAACTTGGTATTAAATTGTAACGGAGTGAATCCATGATCGAGTGGTAAAGTATCTCTTTCAAAGGTAATTCCAATCTGGGTTTTTGGTTTAGGGTTTATTGCACTAATTTTATTTCCAATATAATATAAGATAGATACATATATCGTTATGTTTGACAACATTGTTATTGTTATTTCTTAGCCGATTAGAGATCAATAAAACTTCTGGAAACACTCTCTTTCTCTTCCCCTCTCTCTCAAGAATTTCCAATAAAATTTCTGTAATTTGTATTCGATTTCTGAGTCTTATATGGCTCGATTGTTCTTATGTAGCTCTTCGAAGAGGTCAGAAATTGAAACAACAAATCTTTCCGGGAAAATGGATGCTTCAAGTTGCCGTTTTAGTCTTTCATCCATTGCCGGGAGATCTCAAAACGATCCAAATTATCTTTCATTGGTTCCTGTTTAAGGTAATCCAAATCTTCTGTTAACATTATTCTCCAATTATTGGATTTTTTCTTGATTCTTATTTATTCTGAGAGTCAGTTGTATTTATTGTGAAACTTTAAATTATTATTATTTTATTGATTACAGTATTGGGATGAGTTCGTTTACGAATATCGTTTTCCATTAGATGAATTGGTGTTGATTTCTTTTCTTTAGGTTGGGTACGTAACTAAAGAGATTATGCAGGCAAAAAACTTTTATCTGGCTCCGGTGATCCTAATTCACTCAATAATATGGAAAAAAGATGTGGACGTGGGTTGAACAAGGTATAACCTTAACTACTCCTTTTGGTTCAACTTAATCTTAGATTTCTAATGTGGAATTTCACAAATCAGTTTCACATGTGTATTTACTATTATTGATTCTTATGTAGTGATTTCATTATGGAATCATTATACTTTAGTGTATATTTTCATTATGGGTGTTTACAATAATTTGATAATCGAATTTGGATGTGAATGCTATAGCTAGATCGAAAGATGCGACTGGATTTAGTAGATGACATGTTTACTTGAGTTGAAAATTTCGACAAGATTGAATTTTGCAAGTCCAAGGTTCGTCTTTCTTTGAAACCTCTATAATACTTCATCTATATGCCAGACAAATATTTAATATGGTTTCATAATTAGGTTGTCAGACCTAATTTTGTTATTGATTTACTTTTTTTCTTTTCCTATTATAGCTGAAAACATTCGCTTTTTTCTTATTATAGCTGAAAACATTCGCAGATTGGTGTTGGGATACGAACACCATGGTGTCAGATTTTTCAATTGGGTTCTCTGATTTTGTACGTGTTCACATTCTTTTTACTGTTATAGGGTTTGTAAAATTCCTAATCTGGGTTTATTGATTGATCAAACCAACACTACTTCAATTGTTCACAACAGAGGTCGTTATCTCCCGAAGAGAGTTCAGACCCAGCAATCCAATAGGTTACTGATTTAGGCTTTGTTTAATTTGTTATTTATCACCAGCGAAAATTAAGTATAACACGATTTCCAGATGTGTACTTACCTAAATGTAATTTATTGCTTAACGTTCTTTTTGATACCTGTTGACACTGAAATAACCTTATGGAATGTGGAATGTTACTCATTCGGTTGTCCAAATCTTGAGCTAAAATCGAGATAGATAAAAAAAAGAAAGTTGTGTGATTAGCTAATTTTTGCTAGATCGTTTTTTGTTTTGAGTATCTTATCAAATGCTTCTATTCTTGCATACATATTCAGATTGAGCAATCCTTATCATGTCATACATTATGGGTCAATTTCTGAACAACTTCAAATTATTTGATAATCCTGGATATTTTGGAAACTGCAAAAAAAAAAAAAGAAATAGATTGAATATTTGGTACTTAAATATAGTACACGTTTTACATTTTAACTTTATATATAGATATCACCATTAACATTCAAGTCATAGATGCATTTTGCTTACATGGTACTGTTATATCAAGTAATATGATGGGGATGAGCTGTTGGGTCGAATTCCACCCAAGTAAGACTCTGTTAATATTTGAGCATATTTATATTCAATTTTTTTTCTTCTAAATGTTATGATCAAATGATGTACAGTTGCTCGTAACTTACAATAATAGTGGGCCATATGCTTGAAGGAACTTTAGTTCATTGTCCCTTAGATTCTTATTAATCCTATCTTCTGAAGAATGCAACTGATGATTTTCCAGCATAAATTCTTTTGGGGAAATGATGTGATTTTTTATTGTCAAATTGAAAGGAGAGATACTATTGCCGACTTCGATGGTGTAGTAGACAATAAAAGTAACATAGACCCCATGAAATGTGGAAGAGCTATTGAACCTCCAACGGTTATCTCTGACAAGTTGAAGTGCAGTAATCGTCGTTGTGGGCGTAAATGTTGTAGTTATGTGGTTGTACTGACGTAGGAAATAAAAACGATAAACTTTGTTCTAGCTGACTTCATTACTTGGTGTGAAATAGCACAAATGATGTGAAAGGCTGTTCCTGACTTTGTTTCTAAAGATACTGCGTACCTGCAATAAGTAAGTTGAAGGTAAATTCTCTGCTTGCTAACCCTTTATGCCTATGAATGATATAGCTTAAGTATCTCTATATTTAATCCCACTTATATTAGGAAATTATACTTGTTGTCTTAGCTCAAATGGCAGAGCACATGGTTGTCAACCATGTCATTGTGGGTTCGACTCCCACAGATGGCACCACCATTTGAGTGAAACGTTACATACGAAAGATGGAAATATTATTTATACATGAGTGAAACCTTACATGTTCTGGTGATGTTCTTGAATGGGTTATGGAATAGATTGTATTATTATCGAAGGAATTGAAGGAATGTTGGTGTCATTAGGAGCAAATCAGTTAGAAGCGAATATAACTTGAGAATATTTCAGAAAACAACTTTTCATTGTTAATGTTTTTTGGTACTTTAGAACACACCCTACTGAGAATATTAATTCCCTTGAGGACCATAATGCTTCTGGGAACTTATGAGAGTTCCAAGACCAAATATGATTCTAGACCACATCCATATTGTGTTATCCTTGCATTTTTAACTAATTTACTCGGAGAACCTGTCCAGTTGGATAACATTTAATACCGGATGTGCTAATTTTATTGGTATCTTGAACATATTGATTTCTACTCCTTTGATATAACTCATAGAAATAGATTATAAATAAACTAGGAGAGTGAGGAGATTTTTGTGGATATTTTTTTCTTGCAGCATGATAGTTCCTGGGATGCACCTTATTGTGAGGTGGTGCTAACATTTTTTTTTTCTAAAAAGAAAAGAACCTTGGCATTAGGTTCTCTGCAGTTCTTTTTTGTAGTAGTGCAAGATATCAGATGTTATAAATCTTCTATGCGTTTAAATTTACATGGTTGCTTTTTAATGCATAGTTATTGGTTGTTAGATTCTCCGTATGTTGTAAGGCGGTGTAGGAAACAACAAGAAACCAGTGGAGTTTTTTGTTTGGGTGCACTCTACTTAGCTAGTTGTTGATAGTCGTTTTTAACTTAGGGTTAAAATCATAAAACCGCACATGGACATGACGTAACTATGAACATTAGCACATTTGTTGAATCCATCAGCATGCCTACGTAAGAATTAACAGGGTACCTTTTTTTATATACATGTGTCATGCCGACCATGCCACATGTTCCAATGGCATGCCGTGCCAGCCACCTTGCCGCGCCTAGACCATGCCATGCCGGCCTTCCCTTAACGGCTGCCAAATCGAAGGGTTGCAACAATCAACGACCACCCTTCCATCTGATACGCAGATCTTACCCGTCCAAGGTCACCAACCAACGCATGGTAACCTTTGTCCCAACGACAAAACCCTAGTTTTGGCCACGCCTAAACCGCGCCAAGGCATGCCGACCAAGCCACATTGTGCCAATGGCATGCCGTGCCAGCCACCTTGCCGCGCCTAAACCATGCCATGCCGGCCTGTCCTTTACGGTTACCAAAACGAAGGGTTGCAATAATCAACGGCCACCCTTCCATCTGAGACGCAGATCTTAGCCGTCCAAGGTCACCAACCAACGCATGGTAACCTTTGGCCCAACACCAAAACTCTAGTTTTGGCCACACCTAAATCGCGCCAAGGCATGCTGACCATGCCACATGTGCCAATGGCATGCCGTGCCAGTCACCTTGCCGCGCTTAAACCATGCCATGCCGGCCTTTTCTTTACGGCTTCCAAAATGAAGGGTTGCAACAATCAACAGACACCTTTCCATCTGAGACGCAGATCTTATCCGTCCAAGGTCACCAACCAACGCATGGTAACCTTTGGCCCAACGAAAAAACCCTAGTTTTGGCC